>NW_010325719.1:0-15351 GCF_000700745.2 Antrostomus carolinensis | reverse complement strand
TCTTTCCCTTCTGACTGCAAGGCCTGTATCCAGGTCATGGAAAGCAATTAGAGAACTTTCCTGCCTTTTGTTTATATCCATTTATGCTCTCTATTGAGTGGCTGTCCTTGTTTTACAGTTTAGGACCACTGAATTGTAGAATCATAGAATGGTTTGTGATGGAAAGGACCTTAAAGATCATCCAGTTCCAAACCCCCTGCTGTGGACAGGGTTGCCAACCACTAAATCAGGCTGCTCAGGGCCCCATCCAGCCTGGCCTTGAATGTCTCCAGGGATGGGGCATCCGCAGCTTCTCTGGGCAACCTGTTCCTGTGCCTGACCACCCTCTGGGTGAAAAATTTCCTCCTAATAACTAACCTAAATCTCCCCTCTCTTAGTTTAAAACAATTTCCCCTTGTCCTACTGAGGTAGAATCTATTTGAGACACATTTTTTCTTATTCTGAAAGCTACTTGTAGTCTATGAAAATAATTGTACCTTTATCAGCTGAGCAATAAATGCAATTGAAGGTCTATTTCTGGGCCTATTCATATCTAACTTGCTCCAAGTTTCCCAGTCCTTCACCTAGAATAATTAGTCTCTAGCCATACAAGGACTGGCCCGCTAAAACAAAAAAAGCAAACTGAATTTTTCTAGAAGACAGTTTTCTAGTACTTTTTAAAATGAAGTTTATAAATTATTTACTAGTGTGATAATTTATATATTTAAAAACCAAAATAAAAACAAAATATCAACATATCTAATGGCCTGAACTAACAACTTGGTGCAGAAACTTAGTGCAGAAACAATTACCATTGATTTTTGTCCACTGTGACCGAGTTCAAACATGGGAGGAGGTGGAGCACAAGTGTACCATAAACATAATAAACCATCTAGCTTACCAAAATAGCAGGGTGAATGTGTATGTGCTTAACAGCTTTGGTATTAGCTGGAATGATACCAAGATGAAACATGAAGATAGAAGAGCCTTACTTTCTTCCATTAACTAACTTGAGTGCAAATCATGCAGTGTGTCATGTGCAGCCCAAGACCTAGAACATCCTTCCTTTTCAACTGTGGTGTCAAAATTTGTAACCAAGTTAGAGATTCTCTGCTTCCTGCTGTAAACCTCTGCTGCAAATGTCACTATGAGTATTTTTACAGAGCATTCTTTTGCAAGAGCAGATGCATGATATCCAAACTAGAGTTGAATAAGTGGTGCAGAAGGATGTGAGCGTTCTTTTCAAACTTCAAATGGCACTTTGGTCTTTAACTCCTTTTTATCTTCTTTCCCCCCAACCTGAACATGATGCATAACCACTTTTTTGTGCCCCTGTTGGGAGGAAAACTTAGTGCCACACAGTTATACACAGTTATTTGTGAACAAAAAGTTTTGATTTTGATTAGAGTCAATCACTGCTCATCATTTGTTATTTCCATTGATTCATCATGGACAAAAGCAACATGCAATAACTTAGCTAAGCCATCATCCCACCAAGAGAAATCCAGAGTGTGCTATATTTCAGTATTTTCTAACACATTATTTGAGATAATTCTTTGTAAAAGGAAAACACCCTTCTCCTCCTTCCCTGTCTTCCACAAAAAACAAATGCATACACACAAGTATTCACTTGATTTTGGTTAATAATACTTTTAGACGTTCATGGTGCTCAGGGAACCTTCCAAGGAGATAAACTGGAATGACACACTGAATCCTTGGAAGGGTGTTCTTAGAAACTCAGAGAAAAATTCTTCCACAAACATTCTTAGCTTTTACTTGGGAGAAATTAACCTGACTCGGTATCATCTTCCTCACAGATTCATTTTAGGTGAAATTAATCTAGGAAAACTTCCCCCTTCTCCCTTTGTCTATATTCAAACCATAATCAAAAGTCAGACTAAGCTTCTGTTTGAGAGACAAACATACAGTGCAAATACCCACCCCTTGACATGGGCTGTGTTTGAATTCTGGCATTACAGGGGAGCATCCATAGGTTCTTCTTAACAAAAGGGAAGTTTTCCCAAATGAGAAGAGAAAAACATCCTGGAGGGAAGCTGGAACTGGGACTGCATGCAGAATGGTTGTCTGGAGAAGTCCTTGCTACATTTATTTATTTACATTAATGGAGGCATATTCTGTAAACTCATTTTCTACAGTTAGTTCCCTTCTCTGGCATCTTTCTGCAGAAGCAGAATGATTTAGTGCTGCATATGTGAGGACATCTGGGCTTTCAGATAAAACTGGGATGGAAGGAATAGCAGGACTGTTGTGAGGTGCATTAGGTGCTGTCCTCTGAGCGTTCCATGGAGGGACATCATTGTCATAAATTGCATTGCTGTGCAATGCCTGCAGTGGGCTGGCCATGGAGCAATAGTAAAGTGAGGAGCTTTCTTCTGAAGCTTGAGTTGTCCCAGCAGTGTGGGATGGAGCAGCTTCTGGAGTTCTGACCTGCAGAAAACAGAACAGGGTACAACTCCATGCATAGTCTGGCTGTTGCTTGTCCTCCTGCTAAATAAGAGGAGTGTAAGATTTTGTTCAAGTTGCTTTATCCCCTTAAAACGGCTTTTGAGCTCAGGTGAGCTGGATTCCCCTGGTTACTGGATTTTGTAAATAAAGTTAGAAATCATTCTTGTATCTCCTGTCTTCATCCATTTCCCTTCTCAAGCTCTCCTGTCTTATCTTGCAAGATGCCAGCTTAAGGCAAAACTGATTTATCGTTTTGTGAGAGCTCTTCTGTGCCACTCATTCAGGCTTTCCCTCCTCAGTTTATGAAATCTTCCTAATTTTCACCTCCAAACCCCAGACTATCTTTTCTTTATTTCCCCCGTGCAATGATTCTCTAGGTGCCTAAACTCTTACTGCAATGGTACTTACAAATTAATATGTTTTAATAGGCGTTTAGATGCCTGAAGTACCTTTGTGACTAAGACCCTTAGTTCCTTCCCTCAGCTCAACCATGGTGATATCTCACACCAGGCAAGCCAAGCTGTTCAGACACCATGAGGGTCACTAAATCTGTCTCTGATCGTATTCTATGTTTGGTACTACACAAAGATTTCTTCTCAGTGCATGATGCTATCAGGTTTTTGAAGAATTTAAACATACCAAGCTCTCTTGTGTCTGTGGGGTTAATCTCTTTTGCTTTGCTGGGAAAAAAAAAAAAAAAAAAAAAAAAAAAGAATGTTTTAAATAAATCAGCATTGAGAAGTATTAATTACTAAATTAATTACTAAAGGAGTCATTGCCTTATTGAGTGGGCTTCAAAGTATAAAAACCTAGTTCCAAACTGGATAGAATGAGTTTCTGTGTTCCTCAGAGCTTCTCTGAATAGGAGCAAAAAAAAATTCCTAGTGTACTTAGAGCCAGTTTTCTCTATGTGCAGTGAACCAGATGGGGAGAAAAAGGCATGGGAAATCCTCAAGCCATCCTATGAGCAAACATGTTAGGCTTTATGGGAAGATGAAATAATTCCATTTTCCTAAAATAATTTTTTAAAAAGCCATGGGACTATAATAGGCAAATGAGAGACCACTTTAATTTAAAATATGGGGGACTCCAAGTTCCATTCTTGATTTAGGACATGGCAGCTGTGTAAGAGTTCCTGTAAAGCAGGAGAGATTAATACTGTAATTATTTGATAGTTTAGAGGGAAAACTAGGAATATAAAATGTAATTAGCTAGAGCTTGACTGTATTTGTATGGCTAAAGCTCCTGTTTATTTCTAACTTGATTATTTGCAGAACAGGAGAAAAATTTCCAGCTATTAGAAAGTCTGAGATTTTTGATTTGTTCTTACTTTACTTCCATCCTTGTCTCTCTGGAAGGGAACAATACATGGGACAAATTAAATTCTTAAAGATTTGGTGTCCTAACTGGCACACTCAACAAGGACATCGCAGCAATCAGTTGGGGTAATTATTAGAGAATTTTCATGGAGCTTTGAATGAAACTTCTGTCAAGCTGTGAAAAGGAGTGGAATCCAATATATACCAGGAAAAGACTAGATCACAAAACTGCTTACCATGGTGTCTCCTTAGACAACAAAACATGCATATGATGATGAATGGACAACACAGACCCACGGATGCTGAAGCATAAATAATGTGCAATATCTTGCGGTTTCCAAATTCTTGAGACTCTTCAGAGATACTAGTGATATCTAAAATTGCATTAACGTGTTAGCATAGAGTAATACTTGTCTGGTGGGGTTTTTTTAGCATTAGGTCTTTCTGATGCAACTGACTTCTCCATGTATTTAAATATTCTGTAACTCGGTACAGCATGTCATGAGATAACCACCTACACAGGCATTCTACAAAGTGTGAAGATAATGAAAGGAAAAGTGCATGGGATAGTGTAATTGAGGAATGATGCATGGCAGAAGGCTGGCAGAGGCAAAGAAAGAGTCAGAATTAGAGCAGTGCTCTGAACTTCCAATATATTTCTGTAATTGTCAACAATAACCAACTGTGAGTAAAAAAACCTTCAGGCTATGTTAAAGGGATGATATAGCATAAATATACCATTGTAAGTATAAGCCATACATCATGAGGACATTAAAGAGCATGTCAGAAGTGTAGATTGTACCACCAGGAGGTAATTTGATTGGCTTTGTCCCTTTTATGCTGAACGCTGTGCAGTCCAAGCCTTGAAAACTGTGACCCTTGAGAGATTGTATCTTGTTCAGGTGGGAAGAAAGCAATTGTAGTTTAGCAGTGAACTTAAATTTGTCTTGACTGCCCCAAACACTCTAAACAGAAATTCATAGCAACACAGATTAGTTCCTTTCTCTTTAAGAAGAAACATAATTAAAACTTACTTTCTGGTGGAGCTGTAATAACGTTTGCAGACTTTTCTGAAACAGAAAGACAAGACAGAGAAATGAAACAGCAAGCTGACATTTTGCACCACGGTTGTGTACTCTGCAGCACGTACTCAAGTCTTCCCCTTCAATCTCCTGCTAGAAAAGGGAGCAAAATACAACAAGCAAAGGGTAGGGTGTTTTTGGGAGAGGGGAAATGACATATCTCCCACTGCTGACAGAGCAATTCTATCTTTCAGACCTCTTTGACATTCAAATAAATAGATCAGCAGAACATATATTTCAAAGGAAACTTGCATCATGAGTTGGGCATACACCGTGCCTGCTAGCACATTACAGCCATAAATTTTGGATGTTCTTCTCTCTGTTGCAGCATTTTTTGTGGCAATAAGCAAGGTTCTAAAGTTTATTAATATACCAGAAGAGGAACGGGCAACAGAACACCCTTACACCTCAGCTGCCTGGGTCAGTAGGACACTATGGCCACACAGATCGCTTTCTAGCTGCAGAGCAACATTGAGGAGGGCAGGCATGGCTCCTCGTAATCTAGACTTGGCATCCCAACTGCCTGAGTTAATGTGAAGGCCTCAATTGCCCTGAAGATCATTTAAAGCTATTGTAATCTTTCCTGCTCTTGAACTTGGTGTACAAAATTCTGCTTTCTGTTTGTTGCAAGAGAGAGATCATTCTCAACATGACACTTGAATTGCTTTGTCCTCTTTACTGGTGTGTGGCCTCATCTACTGCTACTACATGGCCATTTACATCCTCTGATGTATAACCAGATTGTCCTTACACAACCTTTTTGTTGTTCTAAATGATATTTTTTTATTATCAAATAGTCCACTGATGGCTATTTGGTGTTGGCAGCTTTGCTTTTCTGTTCCAGATCCTCTTGTTATTTCTTTATTTTGTTCTTTCCTTTCCCCAGTACCAAGTGGGAGGATGGAACCATGAAGGAGGTGGTAAATACCAGCACAACTGTGCTACCAGACAGACATGCTGGGAGAAGCAATCATCCAGCATACATGAGCTTTCCTTTTGTTTTTAAACAAATTTGCCCTTTTAAGGGCTCCTTCATAATACAGAGAGAGTCCTACCTTCAACAATAACCTTTATTCCATGGCTCTCACTGGAAAAGTTGTCCACTTTTGCTCGACAATGATAAGTTCCACTGTCATTCTGATGAACTGAGAAAAACTTCAGAGTAAACACGTTGGACTTCCATTCTGTTTTGCCCTCCTTCAGCAGCACACAAGTATCCACCTCGATCTTGCACCACTGCATGACTGGCTTTTCCTTGCAGTAACGAACTGGACATTCTATCACCAGATAGTTCTCAAGATTAATTTTGTACTGGGAGTAACTTTTAACTTGAATTTCAACTGGACAAGAGGTGGCATCAAATCCTGGAAGGGAAGAAAAACATGAGAAAAATCATGGTGGTGGGGGCCTGCTATACAATCCCCATAACACTGATCATGGTTCCTTTTCTCTTCCATTACTCAAGACTTCTTTTGCCTACTTGCAGGAGATCTGATCTCTATATGGGACACTGACAGCAGGTAACATCAAGACTATTAGTTCTTTTGTTTTTAGGAGGATTTTTAAAATACACTTGCACCTTCTGATATTAAATTTTCCCTTCTTTCCATATCCCATTCAAATTTGAATAGTTTAGAGAAAAAAAAGTACATAAAGTATACATATCAGGTTTTCTTGTGTCATCCTTCCCACAGACTGTTTCTGTTACTTTTAGATTTGTTTCAGATTATTGTTTACTTCACAGTTTTTGGTAACTTGCAGAAGTAAAGGCTTTTCTTTGGTAGAGATTTCTTATAATTGTAATAATGAAAAGAATTATATTTCATGCAAACATACCTTATCTCCGTTTCTTGAGTTTTGTAAAGTTTTGTTAAACTCGGTGTTCAAGCTATTAGTTTTACTAATTAAAAGGTCTGGATAAAAACCAATGGGAACTAAAAGCCTTAATTCATTCACTGTCCCTAAGAAGAGAAGGAATGAGAGCAGAAGAATAAAAATAGTTGGTCTTGGTAAACAAAGCTGCAATAAGTTTGGAGACCATGAGTTCATAAGAACTCATGAGATGTAAATACAAAGGAAAAAGACATAAACAGAGCTGGTGGTCCATCCAACAAATGGTAAGAGTACAAGCAATAAACATCTACACTACAGCAGTACAATAAAAGACTAGCTTGGCTAAATCATGAACAAGCTTTTCACTGAGACAAGAAGGAAGCTCCAAAGCATAAAGAAGGTTGGGTAATTTCTGCCACAGCATTGCCTTAATAGTAGCTCCTGATTATAAATAAATATGTGGTGTACAGGAAGAGATATTCTCCCAGGGACCATCCATGTGGATGTGATAGCAATAGCAATATATTTAATATAATATTTGACATATTGTATGGTATTGAATGTGAATAAAATAATTAAAAGTAGTATTTAATATATTAAATATACTTTTTTTAAAATTACAATGTATATGATGTAGCAAATATATTGCAACAGCAACAGCTCTAACATGTAGAGCCTGGCCATGTGCACAAGGTAGCACTTAGGTGTTAGGTCAGCCTGCCCTGCCCAGTCATCTAGTACTTTTGCTGTTCCCCTGAATAAGGTCGTTCCGAAAGACATATTTTAGTGATGAAGAAGCAGGATCACTTCTATTTCACTCAGACACTTACATTTCTAATTAAAAAAAGCATGATTTGGTTTCAGGCAAGTAGGTCATATCTACCTTGGTCATACCACAGAAGCAGCACATGGTTATCAGTAGTCTGAAAATGGAAACTAAAAGCTCAAATTAGAAAGTAGAGGTCTCAGTTATTTTGAGCAATGATTGCCATGGAAGATAACGCCTCAGGAAGTATCTATAAAGCTCAGATTGTGCCCTGATAGCAGCCTTCTTTCTGATATAATCCCATGTAACAGGTTTTCCAGAAGAATGTCCAGGTGTCTGCAGAACAGATAATTTCTAGTGTCCATCTAGTTATTTTACCATACAGTTTTATCTTTTCCAAAGTTCTATTTTTTTGGGAAAATAAAAAAAAAAACAAACAACAAAAAACCAACCACCACCACAACAACAAAACCACCCACTGTCACTTCTGGAAGAATCACCTGATCAACATTGAGCAAATTCTGTGCATCCAAAAGCATTCACCTGGGACAGGGTTACTAATCCTCATGAATTCAGATGAACATTAGTTGTGTAGGTAGTTGGAAAGGAAAATGTCTTATCAATGCTAAATATTGCTCTAAAGAAATGATTGTCTTGCCCTGGTCAGTGTAATCTTGAGTAATACTCAGTGGCAGAACCTCCCAGAGAGAGAGAGAAGGGGTGACACTAGGTGCACAGAAAGTTTTTTATTATCCTGCAGCCATATCATGAGTGGGAATATATGAATTTCCCGAGCAGAAGCCTTACTGAGGTCTGGATATACTTCTAGAGTAGTTTTCGTGCAGCCCTTGCTCTGCAAGTGAAAGATATAAGAAGTTCAAGTGTTCTATGTTTGCACTGATATCACAACGAAAAACTTCCCTCCATGCAACCTCCTGCCCTACTAGTAATTAAGCCATAAGGAGCTATTCAGCTGCTAACAAAGGATTTACTTGGGGTTTTTGGTGGGTTTTGTTTTTAAAGTTCCACTGGCATTGATATTAGTTGTATTACCTTTGCTCATCTAGTGTATTTTTGACAGAGTTCAAATAAAATATGCTGGTACGTCTCTCAGTCAGGTGAGCTTGGATGTATTTCCCCTTTTTTCCCCAAGTACCTATGCCAACATGTGCCACAGCCTTGTTTCTTCATCTTCTGGTGGTGGTCATTCACTTCAGCAGTAATCATTTACCTCACTAGGATAATTCCAAGATAATCAGGTCTGGGTAAATTACATTCCCAGAGCAAAGTTTGCTGCCATGTAGTAGGTCTGACTCCAACACCCTTGCTTCATCCGTAAAGTTATCCATGGAATATGCCACTGAGCTCTGGGGACGGCTAATGGGAAAACTTCACCTGTCATTTCTACCCAGCCCATGGTGTCACTGCCTGCCCACGAGTTCCAGGCTTTAGAGCCCTCCTGTCCCACCGACCTGCAGAAGCACTTTCAGGTGGCAGCTTGGATAACCCTGCTCCTCACACCTGTTGGCCCTCAGCCTTCACTTCTGGCTGCTGATGCAGGGGAAAGTGTTTGGCAGCCTCCTGTTAATTAAGCCCAACCATATAAATCCTCTTCCTCTTTTCCCCTTACCCTCACAGAATGGGGGGGGTTGGAAGGAACCTCTGGAGATAATCTAGTCCAACCACCCCCTGCCAAAGCAGGTTCCCTACAGCAGGTTGCACAGGAAAACATCCAGGTGGGTTTGGAATATCTCCAGAGAAGGAGACTAAGATAAAAATAAGTGGAGGCTGAGACTACTGGGGTTCACTGGAGTTTGCATTTCCTTTAATTTTTAGATTTCTTTTTCTTTTTTTTTTCTTCTTCTTCTAGTGTAGTTATAGACTTAGTAGAAGAAATTTAGCTTACTGAAAATTGATTTAATTTTCCTAGTTATCATTTGTGGATCCTTTGGAAGAAGCCTGTGGGTGGTGGGTAGGTAAACACCACTGTTTTATTCATTTTGTTTGTTTTTTTTTTTTCCTTCCTCCTGTCAGTTAAAAAACAATCCTTTGAACTTCCTAACCAGGAGCTATACAAGTTACTGATTGCCTTTTGGTGTGTACGAGAATTCGTAGCCTGTCCTTAGAGCCTCCAAAAGAACCTTTCTTTCAGAGACTTAAAGCAATTGGACTTTAGGCTGCCTTTAATTATTTTTTTCTTTAAATTGTTATAAGGTGATACTTGGAGTATGAAAAATAGTTACAATTGCTTTTGTATGTTTCTGTGACTTGTTAATAACTGATGGCTGAATGACTCAGGCTTTAGGTTTTCAGCTTTTTGTTAGAAAGAAACCTAGTCCTTAGTAAATGTTATTGGCCATCAATATGGGGTCCTTCTAGAGCACTATCATCAGAAGAGGTGAGTGAATAACAGTTAAACATTTTTCTCAGGCTTTGGAAAATTCTTAGTTTGGATTATTTTGAACTTCAATAGCTAAAAATCTGGGTTAGATAAAGTCTTTTCCTATAATCCAGCTGGTTTTTTTTTCTAGTAATTAAGTGTGAGAATTCATAATGAACATGCTCTGAAATCTCTAATCAATCTTTCCTCTCTCCCAAATCACACCTTGCTTGTCAAGAAAATTTAAGTGTTTAAAAACAGTGGAGAAAACGCTTTTAAAAACAAAAATATTTGGGACCTTTTTTATGTAGAATAAAATATTTTTAAAGTTTGCCTTAAATATCTTTCACAGATTTCCTGTAAAGGCTATTTGGCAGGAATAGGTATCAGTGAAGATTTGGGATTAAATAACAATATAAACCATAATATCCTAGAGAATGAGAGATACTTTTTTTTTTTAATAGGGGAAAAAAAAAATCAACACATCTGATAATGAGAGGGAACCTTTCCTGTTCATTGGTTGTCATTAGAAAGACAAACATTAAATAAACTTCGTTTAATGAGTGAACACCAACATGGCTTGGTGTGCTTTTCTTGTGTTGGTGTATATTAAATTTTTTCTACCTGCTGCCTCCTGTGGTTTATGAGAAGTCAATGGTAGAGACGTTGTCTGCTAATTACAGTCTATATGTGCAAGTGCTTTTTGAGTTAAATTTAATTACCTTTTCTTTAACACTGTTATGAGCTGAGACTTGGAACCAGTTACAAGGTCTTACACTGAATCTTAAGTTTTTAATGTCACATAGATGGGTGGTCACAATGAATAACTGAATGTGCCATTTTCAAGAGGGTAAAAGAATCTGTAACATACAAAAGCTTTGTATATCAGCTCCAAACTTACACTCCTTGGCAAGATTCAGATTGACTAAAAGTGCATTTTCTTTTAGATCACTTGTGTGTTCCTGAAAGGCTGCAGCAATCCAGGCTCTATTGCACCAAGAATTAATTTACACAGGTAAGGAAAATTATCTGTACCATGTACTGCCAAGGTAAGGATTTCAAATGAAAGCATGTATTTCTAACTTGTAAAACAGGGAAATACTTATGACAATACTTTCTTTGAGAAAAAAATTTAAATTGATTTTTTAATAATTCTTATGTTCTAGAAAACATAGTCATGATATGAATCATTAAGCAAACAAGAAAGGTTTAATGGAAAGCCATCTACCATTAGCAGAAAAATAATAGCTAAAGATTGAACCTTCTAATCTTTGAATTATAAATGGTGTCATTCACACCCAGTCATCTAAGAACTCAGAACAACTCCAGTAATCTAGGACTCATTAATTGAAATTTCTGAGGCATTTATTTTCAAATAACTTATTTTTATTTTGTTTTTCCCTCTCTCCTCCCTTTTTTTTTAAAAAAAAAAAAAAAAAAAAAGGAACAAAGGGTGGGATAGAATACAAGTCATTTGTATCATTCCCTGATGCAGATAGTGGCTGAGGTATAAAATGCCAATTATTCATGAAAAATGAGTAAGTTTGTTTTGAATTCTATGTTTGGGTCTGCCTGTGAACACAGCGAAGCACTAGTCATAATTCTAACTTTGTTTCAGTGAAGTTTCTAATAGCACAAAAACTACACCAGAAAGTGTACTGATTTGTTGGAGTTTCACAATTAGCACAGACCTTCATGATTGTTAATTTTAACAATGAAAAAAGGAAACAGGCTGTGAAGATAACTCATGGAAAAATATGCTTTCTCCTTAAACTTAGGCAAGGCGTGTTTAGAAAGAGAAGCACTTCAGAAAACATATTAAGTGGTACCTGGATAGGCCTTTTCAGACTTCTCACAGCTTCAGAGAAAGCTTTCCAGGAATGATGTAAAATATAATTTTAGTTATTCTACATATTTATATCACAATTAAGACTTTTCGACCAATGTAATTTTGCTAATAGAAATTTAATTTCAGTCCTTTTCATTTAATTGTTACCACATCAACTTAAAGGTACAGTAATGTACTTTTTTCTGTTTACTTGGTGTACAACAAAGGATTTTCTGGTTTGTTTTGGTTTTTTTTTTCTTGCTTTTCTGTTTTGTTTTTTTCTGGCAATGATGGTGTTTGTAAAGCTGACCTGCTTGTTGAGGTAGCTGTTGGGGAGTTGCATTGTTTCTTAACTTCCTTGATGAAAAGTGTGTAAGTGCAGAAAACATGCCTTTATATTTTGATGACTGAAACTTGAAGATGGAACAGTTCTCTGGAGCTCAATGTCAGCATGTGCAGGCTGTCCTACAAGAAGGTTTCACAGCAAGGTGTTCTTTGAGTTAAGAACCGTGCCCACCATTAGTGGACATGTGTGCATGCACTTGGTTACTGGCTGGGGCTTCTTGGATTAAGGGGAGATTTGCTGGGTTTTATTTTTGTTGGGATGAAATGTTTCACGTACTTCATGCATGCTGTCCAGGCAGCAACAGCCACCCTTGGTGAGACTGGATGGGATCAACCTGTTCTTTGATGCTACAAAGGAGACTGGGTGTAACCGGACTAACATTACTCGGGTGAGGAGGAGAAGGTCTTTCTGCTTCTGATCTACCAGAAACCTTAATTCTCCTTCCCTAATTTAGAAAAGATTCATTAGTTATTGACTTTTTAAATGAAATCAGAGTTGTCTACTTTGTTTCTGCTAGGAGTAAAGGAAAATTTGGTTAGATCTGCAAGATAGAAAGCTTAAATAACTCGGCTTCAGTTTTCAGCATACTTCTAATCGAAATAAAAACCCAACAAGCTTGGAAAACTTATGGCTGAAATTTAACTACATGAAAAAAAATATTTACCTCATGGTTCTGTAGAGACCGACTTGCAAAACTTTCCTCTCTGTAATGCTCCTATGAATGTGAATCTGATATCTTTAGTAATATAGACATAAAGGGGGAAAATAGTATTGTTCTCCTATGAACCCAAGTAATTTTGATGTAGATCAAAGAATAAAATCCAGTAAGATAAATTCTGTATCAACAAGATTCATGTGATAAGCAACATAACAGAAATTATGTTTTGTTTTTAAAAAAACAGTATCTAGGAACCTAGCAGATGAGTATGGAGGGTTTACCCACAAATTAATGAACTATACAGGATGACGCAGAGAGGGACAATGTGAGTGACTAATATCATGGGCAGACTTAATAAGTGAACAAACCCAGTAGTTAACTCTTACAAGAAAATAAGATACTTTAATTAGGACATAAAAGGTGTTATGAGCTCTAGATACACCACCTTCAAAAGGGTGTTAGTTTATTTATTTGAAAATCAAATGTAAAGCAGTTCAGTCCTCCCCACACTCAGATCACACCATGATTAAGCAACAGCTGTATCTAACTTACCTGATAATTCATGTCTTTTAAGCTAAATATTTGTGTTTCCCTTCCCAGCCAGATTCTCTGATTCCTTGTTTAACCTTTCCTATTAGTATTAATAATGTGTTTTATTCATAAAAACAAGGAGTGTTGATAGGTACTCTAGGTTTGCAGAGTTACTCATGCATGTCAACTAAGCTTCACACAACCTATTCAATTTTTGTGTAATTTTAGTGGTGCCTTATAACAAATGTGATTTTGATCAATTTATCTGCTGATATATCTGAGACATTATCAACAGCAGCTGAGCACATCCATTGCAGTAGCTGGTACACTTTCTGTATGATTGTCCTCCTTTCAATGTTAACACTTATGTCTCCTGTGTGATATTAGCAGGGAAGAACTTGAAACAAAATAATCTCTAATAAAAAAAAAAAAAGTTAGAAGTGTACTGGGCTCAGTGTAGTTCTCATATTAGTCCAAATTAGGAGGACTTCTCTACTTAAAACCTGTGAAGATTCAAAGTTGAAAGCGGGATGATGAAAATTAGATGAAGTTAGACTAAAATCTGTGAAGATTCAAAGTTGAAAGCAAGATGAAAATTAGATGAAGTTAAACTAAATAATTGCAAGTATGCTTGCTTGTCCTGTAAGGACAATTTGCTGGATCCAGTTCAGAGCTAGGAGGATTCCCAGATTTCAAGGAGAGGCTTGAATGCAGCCAAACCTCTTGAAGGCAGAGCCTTTGGCCATAAAGCAGGATGTATTTGGTCCCCAAGTGCTAGAGTTCTGGTCTAGACTGTTACCTAATATTTCTCAGTTATTGTCATCATCATTTCTAATCAAATTAGAAGTCTCTGATACAGTAATAAAAGAAGACACAGATTATATCCAAGGTACGCTAAGCACTGCTTTGGTTTCTGTTCTTCCCCTGCAATGTTTAATAACGACAGACAGGTTAAATGATAAGACTACATCTTACCGTAAACTTGAGAGTTGCTCTGAGCCAGCATTACTAGAAGGATGTACAGTAAAATCCTTTTTATCAACATGACTGGAGAAGCCTTCATTCTCTGGGCATGGTAGAGAGAAGACGCTCTTGTGGGTTTAAAAGGCACAGTTCAGATGGCCCCTTGCATCCTGTTAGCTTTACCCTTATCTCATTCTTCTGCCAAGATAGTGCAGAAAGGGGTGGGGAAGCAATACAGCTGCAAAAATCTGATGGGTTACACAGTTGTCTTTTTTTTTTTTTGTGTGTGTGTATGGTTGAAACAAACTGCTTGATCCTTTGAAACTGTCTCAAAACTCCCTTGCAATTCAAGGAAAAACATCTTCACCTTTCTCTGTCTCCCCTCACCGTGTAACAAACACAGCTGCAGATTTTTTTTTAAAGATGCTGCTGCAATTGAGGTTTGAATTTTACAAGCAGTGATACAGCAGAGAGAAGGGATGTACAACAGTATTTTAAACTTGCTCAGTCCTTGTGTGTTACTCTAGTTTGACATTAACAAATTAAGAAGCTGAACAAACTCACTATTCACAAGCTGTCAGAAACACACATCTGAATAATCTTAATTTGCATTAGATTGAGTTCTGATAATCTGCGCTATAAGGGATGATAGCTTCTACTATTTAGTTTTAGCATCCTCATAACATAAGGGTCATTTGACCCAAGTGACCCAAGTCATTTGGGTCTGGATTTTATGAGTTTCTTCATAAAGTTAGAAGAAAAAAAAAAAAAAACAAACCAAGGCTGAACAGGAACTTTGCATATAGCAATTATCCCGTCTGCTTATAATGCAAATTCAAAAAGCATATGTAGAAACCAAGGAAGAAATTAATGTAGTGATGAAATCCTTTGTTAAAATGGGGAGGTTTCGACTTGACATCAGGAAGTATTTCTTTGCCAAGAGGATAGCCAAACATTGCAGGAGGTTTCCTAGAGAAGTAGTTGATGCCCCAAGCCTGTTGATGTTTAAGAGGCATTTGGACAATGCCCTGAACAACATGCTCTAACTTGTGGCAGTTGGACTAGATGATTGTTGTAGGTGCCTTCCAACTGAACTATTTGAAGTATTTAAAGCTTCTTAGAAAAAAGTTATGCATATTATAACAAATCTAAATTATCAGATTATTATTGTAAATTATATATATTATAAATTATATATAT
>NW_010325718.1:0-2206 GCF_000700745.2 Antrostomus carolinensis | reverse complement strand
TCAGCAGTTCTCAGCACCTTCACTGCCTGGGCAGGACGGGGGGGGGATGACACTGAGATAGAGCAGAGGGGACACACCTGGCCACCCCATGATTGTCCCCTTTCAGATGTCCCTCACCTGGGGGTTGACATCCAGGATGCACATCCTGCCTGACTCCACCACGGCGCGGATGGAGTCGATCTTGGTGCCGTAGAGGTTCCCCTCGTACTCCCCGTGCTCCAGGTACCGCCCGGCCTTGATGTCGGCTTCCATCTCCCCCCGCGACACGAAGCGATACCCCTGCCCGTCCCTCTCGCTCTCCTTCGGCTTCCGCGACGTGTCTGTCCCAGGGGTGGCTCCTCTGAGTGTCACCCGTCTGAGTGCGAGTGGCACCTGCCTGCCCCTGGGGTGTCACACTGGGATGGAACCCACAGCCCGTGGGAGGGGATGGGGTGGGGAGGTGATGCTGCAGCTGCACACCTTGGGGTGCTGGGACAGGGATGGGGACACTCACAGGGGATGGGGACACTCATAGGGGATGGTGACACAGGGGATGGGGACACTTACAGGGGATGGTGACGCTCACAGGGGACAGGGATGGGGATGTGATGCTGCAGCTGCACACCTTGGGGTGCTGTGACAGGGATGGGGACACTCACAGGGGATGGGGACACTCATAGGAGATGGTGACACAGGGGATGGGGACACTCATAGGAGATGGTGACACAGGGGATGGGGACACTCATAGGAGATGGTGACACAGGGGATGGGGACACTCATAGGAGATGGTGACACAGGGGATGGGGACACTTACAGGGGATGGTGACACTCATAGGAGATAGTGATGCTCACAGGGGATGGTAACACAAGGGACGGGGACACTCACAGGGGACAGGGATGATCACAGGGGACAGAGATGTTTGTGGGGGACAGGGATGTCAGCAGGGACACAGATACTTGTTGGGGACACAGATGCTTGTTGGGGGCAGGGATCCTCACAGGGGACAAGGACGCTTGTGGGAATGATGATGCTGGCAGGGGACAGTGATGCTGATGGGGACAGTGACACTGGCAGGGACAGGGGACACTGACAGGGGGCGTGATGCTGATGGGGACAGTGACACTGGCAGGGACAGGGGACACTGACAGGGGGCGTGATGCTGATGGGGACAGTGACACTGGCAGGGACAGGGGACACTGACAGGGGGCGTGATGCTGATGGGGACAGTGACACTGGCAGGGACAGGGGACACTGACAGGGGGCGTGATGCTGATGGGGACAGTGACACTGGCAGGGACAGGGGACACTGACAGGGGGCGTGATGCTGATGGGGACAGTGACACTGGCAGGGACAGGGGACACTGACAGGGGGCGTGATGCTGATGGGGACAGTGACACTGGCAGGGACAGGGGACACTGACAGGGGGCGTGATGCTGATGGGGACAGTGACACTGGCAGGGACAGGGGACACTCACAGGGGACAGTGGTGCCGTAGCGCGCCTGGTCGGACATGATGAGCTTGTTCTTGAGGCTGCGGCGCCCCACGCCCTGGGCCCCGATCAGCACCAGGGTTTTCCGGCGGAAGGGGGGCACACGCGCCACCTCCTCGTAGATCAGCAGCTCGTGACGGTCAAACTCTGGGCAGGGGACAGGGCTGTCACCCGCGGTGGCACCCACCTCACCCCCTCCCGTGAGGTGCCACCGTGAGTATGTCACAGGCATAGGCTGGGGACTGTCCCCTCTTCCCTGGGGACACTCACCCGCGTTCTTCGTCGTCAGGTACATCATCCTCTTCTTCCTCTTCCCGCTGAGGCTGCCACACAGGGTCCCTGCCGAGGGCACGGGGGGTGGCTGAGCTGGGGACGGGGACAGGGACAGCGCCATGGCACGGGGACAGTGCTATGGCATGGGGACAGTGCCATGGAAGATGGGATGGGCCACAGGGACAGTGCCATGGGGATGTCACCTGGGGAATTGGGATCTGTTACAAGGACACTGCCATGGGGATGTCACCCTGGGAATTGAGGACCTTCTGTGGGGACAGTGCCACGGGGATGGGGACATGACCTGGGGAGTTGGGGACCTGCCACAGGGACAATGCCATGGGGATGTCACCTTGGGAACAGGGGACCTGCTATAGGGACAGTGCCATGGCATGGGGACAGTGCCATAGGAGCTGGGATGTGCCACAGGGACATGACCATGGGGATGTCACCTTGGGAGTA
>NW_010325717.1:23967-24545 GCF_000700745.2 Antrostomus carolinensis | reverse complement strand
GTGGGCAACAGGGCTCAGCTCGCTCTGCTGCCTGGGAAAGGGATGGTTCTGTCCCTCAGGAGCGACCGACCCCACTGCTGAGGGGCTTGGGGACTCCCCCATGGTGGGTGCTTGGGAAGGTGGGCACTTGTTAGTAACTCTAAAATGTCATTTTATGACACATCACAGGGCAGAAGGTGGCTTGTTGTTGCCCCTCAGGACATGAGGACCCCTCACCTTCGGTGCACTCGCAGCTGTAGGTGTTGGGACCATCCACACACTTGGCACCGTTCTTGCAGGGAGTGCTGGCACACTCGTCGATGTCGAACTGGCACAGGAGGTGGGCACTTGTTAGTAACTCTAAAATGTCATTTTATGACACATCACAGGGCAGAAGGTGGCTTGTTGTTGCCCCTCAGGACATGAGGACCCCTCACCTTCGGTGCACTCGCAGCTGTAGGTGTTGGGACCATCCACACACTTGGCACCGTTCTTGCAGGGAGTGCTGGCACACTCGTCGATGTCGAACTGGCACAGGTGCCCATTGAAGCCTGGAATGGAAGGAGAAGACACGTCCCTGCGCAGTGGCCGGCCCCGCC
>NW_010325717.1:22451-23898 GCF_000700745.2 Antrostomus carolinensis | reverse complement strand
GGGGCCCTGAATGCGGGGCTGCGACCCGCCATTGAGAGCATCTTATTTACATCTCTAGAGGAGCAAAGTCTCTGAACTTCAAAACCTCCTTTCACAGATTAACCGTCTCCCCATTCTCCGCTCCACCCCATGACTTTGACACCACATTCAATGCCGTTGGCGCGGCCCCCCCGGCCCCCAGCCCTCCTTCCCAAAGAGGGGCCTTTTCAAGTGCAAAGCCGTGGGGTTTAATCCTCCTTCCCCTCTCCCATGGGCCAGACTCGGTGCAGCATTGCCCATGTGGGGCTCAGCCCCTCGCTAGAATGGGGGAACCCCTCTCTGGAAAGTACCAGAAGGTGCTCAGTCCCCTCTCCCCATTTTGAGGGCTCTCAAATGAGAGGAGCCCACTTTTGGCTCCTTCTCGGCTCAAGCCAGGATGCACCACAGCTTTGTTTCCACCATGAAGGTGGTGGGACAGATGCCACGTACCGGTGGGGCACTCGCAGTGGAACTCGTTGATCTTGTCGAGGCAGTTGCCGTTGTGCAGGCAGGGGCTGCTGGCACACTCATCCGTGTTGATCTCACAGTAAATCCCCTCGTAACCTGCGGAGACCCAGCACAGCGTCAGCACCGTGGCACAAGGTGCAGGACGGGCAGGTTACAACAGGGTGTATTTGGTCCCCCCATCTTTATGCAGGTGGCTCAGGAGATGTGCTACAGGTGGTGGGACCTGTAGCACATCCACAGCTCTCCCACCACCCACACTCAGCATCAGCTCTCCCACCACCCACACTCAGCGCAGGGGCAGGGGTCCATGGGGCTGCCCACCCACCAGGCATGCAGATGCACTGGAACTCCCCAATCTGGTCCAGGCAGGTGGCATCGTTCTGGCAGGGGTTGGGGAGACACTCATTGACATGGGCCCGAGTAGCCCTGCAGACACTGGCACTGGAAGGACCCCTGGGTGTTGATGCATTTCCCCGCATGCTCACAAGGGTTGGCTCCTGCAAAACACAAGCACAGCTTACAGGACATGCTCCCAGCTGTGCCGCTGCTTTCCCCAGCCACTCCTCAGCTGCCCATGCAAGCTCAGCCCCAGTGCTCACCCAGCGAGCACTCGTCCACGTCCTGGTTGCAGGCTGGCCCCATGTACCCTGAAGGACACGTGCAGATGGCTTTGCCGTTGACGGGGTTGGTGTCGCAGTTGGAGCCTTCATTGCAGGGGTTGCTGATGCAGGCGTCATCGAGGTGGCACAGCAAACCTGGGGAGGAAAGGGCAGGAGCACGTCAAGGGTGATGGGCTCACAAGCCATCGCACACTGAGACCTCAGATAGGAACCATGGGACACATGAGGAGCTGCCACCCCACTCCATGAGCAGAGGACAAGATGGGATGTGGCCTCACCTGTGCGTCCGTGAGGGCACTCGCAGTAGAAGGAGGCCACCCGGTCATGGCAGGTGGCCCCAT
>NW_010325717.1:22125-22334 GCF_000700745.2 Antrostomus carolinensis | reverse complement strand
ATCAGCTGGCACTCATCCACATCCTCGGTGCAGTACTGACCTGCCAGGACATGGGCCACCCATGTGAGCCTGGCACTGCCCAGCTCCCACAGGCTTTGCAAGCATCGCTGTGAAGCAGGACGGCTCTCCCCACCCAGTTCCCCACATCCCCCAGGGCAGGACCTGTCCTCGCAGCCCAGCCCCGTGCCATCCTTGCTGCCAGCAGTGGC
>NW_010325717.1:1494-22093 GCF_000700745.2 Antrostomus carolinensis | reverse complement strand
CAGTTGTAGGTGTTGACACCATCCACGCAGGTACCACCATTCTTGCAGTTGTTGCCTGGACAGTCATTGATGTTCTCTTCACAGTTCTGGCCCGTGAACCCTGCACAGAGGAGACATCTACCATGATGCCACCAACCTACTGGCTGTGCCACTGCCTCAGCGCCCCGCCACCCCATCACCGATAGCAAGTTGCTCACTATTGGGTGCTGAATGTGCACCAGGTGCTCCCAGCCCGGCTTTGAAGCCAGCCGCCCAGTTTCATCCCCAGCCTCATCCGACCTCTGCCAGGGGTTCTGTTCTTCCATGCAGGTTTCCCTGCAAGGGTGCCACGGCCAGAGCTTGGCAAGCAGAGTTGGCTTCCTCCGCACAGGGCAGGTGGGGTGTCCCTGGCACGGGGTTCACCTGCCAAAGCCCCCGGCTCTGGAGACGCTTGCCCCAAGCAGTGGAGGATCCGGCTCCACAGCAAGTAGGATGAATCGCGTCTGCTCCCGTCAGGGCTTGCGGCACCCGGTGCTGAATCACCAGCTTTTAATTTTGCACATAAAGAGCCTCAGCAGCAGCGCTTCCCCCGGAGGGGGATCCCAGTCCCTGGCTGGGTGAACCACCGTCCCGTAGTGCCGTGCTGATCCCAGCCCAGCTGCTTGGGCTTGTGTTATCACCTCCACCTGATAGCATGGCACACACAGAAACCACGCTGCCCCCGGCCTCGCCCCACGGTCTGCAGCAGAAATGAAATGTCCAGGTCCTTCTCAGAGCATCTGACATGCCACCCTGTCCCCTCCACATCCCACCTGGGTTAAGAGCTGCATTTACTGTACATGAAATGTACCGTACAAAAGCCCTGACCCAGCCACCGTCAGGCGTCAGCCTTCACAGCCCACCCAGATGCTTGGGTCAGGATGGCAATGCCAACCCGTGGCAGCTCCCTATGGTCTTGGTGAGCACCTGCAGCTCCTCCAAAACCCCAAGGTGTCCTGCAGGTCCAGACCAGGCTGCTCCCCCACGCAGGCAGCTCATCACATCACCTCCACCTCCATGGGGAAGGCACTGGGTGCCCGGGCTCATTCTCTGTGGGACCCCAGACCCCTGCCCAGCTGTGGGTTCTCCCTTCGCTCCCTCCAAAGGGCCGTGATTTCTCCTCCCTCATAGCTCAGCCCCCTCACACGAGCAGCAGCAACAGCTATTTACGATTGCTGATAAAAGCCCAAGGCAGATAACGTTGATTTGTGCCTCGTTTTTTAGCAGCTGGTGTGAGACTGAACAGCAATAACTGGCAACATCCTAGATACCTGGATTAACTCATTTTGAACTATCCGAATGAGTAATTAGTATTGCAGTTACTTTAAACTCAGGGTTACATTCTACAGCGATGGCACGATAAAACAGCCGAGATTAGTTTAACTTGAAGAAACTCGGTAGGGCTAGGCCTCTCGGGGAATGAAAAGGGGACATTGTTTCAGGTCTGCTGTGCTGCATACCAGCGTATCAATCATCCTCTTATCATGAGAAATGGCCCCCAGTCCCTCCTGTCCCCACCCCAAGCCGATGCAGCTCCTGCAGCGAGCCATGCTGGATGGCGGAGGTGCCAAGGGACCCTCCCATCCCCCTGGAGCATCCAGCGTGAGGTGAACCAGCTCCTGCACCATGTAAATCTCCTGGAAGCAACCCACAAAGCCACAGATGGGCGTGCAAGCGCCGATCCCCCCTGCAGAAGGGATGCTCCCCCAGGGCCATACCTCACCCAGACGTACCCAACGCTTGGGCTGCTCCAGGGAAAGTGCCGTGTCAGCAGAACGGCAGGGCAGGGCTAGTGCCACTCCTCCTGCCCGCTCCACCTGCCCATCCCTGCGGCAATGCCGCTGTGCCGGGACAGGGCTCGGAGCTGCTCCTGCAGAGCATCGCCCCTGGGAGCTCCCGGCTGCACCGGCTCATCTTGGCCAAGGCCCTCAGACACATGGTCTGAATCTTGGGATTGTCCTGTGCTAGGGCAAGAGTTGGACTCGACGATCCTTGTGGGTCCCTTCCAACTCACAACATTTGATGCTTCTATTGATCCTAGCAGGAAAGGCTTCTTTCCCTGGAATCCTCAGTGCCTCACTGCCACTAAAGGTGGGAGCTTGGCTCCAGCCTGGGCAAGCAGGTGTGGAGGGGAAGCCAGAGATTCTGCAGCACCCTGTGTATTTTGAGTGGTTCATGAGTCTCCTGAGTTATTGCAGCCAAAAGCTTTGGGAAGGGGACTGAACCTCTAAGCCTGTGTCAGAGATCAAGCCCAGAGCCACCATGCTGCCTTGCAGGGATCATACACCTGTCCCTAGCACCGGGCTGTGCCAGCTGGGAGACACCATCCCCACCCCAACACCATGTCCCCAGCAGCTCTGGAGCACGAGCTGTGGTGGAGGGAGACCAGAGCTCCCCCTGGTAATGATGAGCACCACCTGGGGTGTAGAGCAGAGAAGCTGCCTACCCCGGGTCCTGAGGACCAGAGGAGATCAAAGCAATCCCATGAGAGACTTCTCCAGCAGCTCAGCACTGCCCACAGCTTCCTTCCAAGGGAGAGGGCGGATGTGTCCCCTCTGCATCTGCCACAGCCGGCTGAAACGGCACTCACCCCCCCGCAAACACAGCCTGCTCTGAGCGCGGGGCTGCATCGCACGGCAGAAGAAACTCAGCAATGTCATTGTCATTTCTCCAGCCGGTGCGGGGCCAGGGGGCCATGCTCAGCCCCTCCTGCTCCCTGCAGACCACTGCTCGAGGGCTGCAGCGAAAGGGCTCGCCAGGGTCAAGGGGCCCTTCTCTTCTTTCTTCCAGCACACAGGGTGCTGAGCTCCCAGGACAGGCTTCCTCCTGCAAGAGCCCTTCATTTCAGAGGCTGTAATTCAGCCAGGCTGCTCTGGCGCTTGCTGGAGGGAGCAGCAATGAGCATGGAGAGGGTCACCCTTCCCCAACTCCCTTTGCACTCGGAAACTTTCCAAAATAGCTATTCCGGGCTAATTATTCCATTCTGGAAGTGGATTAAGCTAAAGCGGAAAAAGGCACTCTTATTCTGGAATATGAGCATCCGCACAGGGGCCTCTGGTGAAACAGTTGTTTTGGAAGAGCTATTTTGGTGAATCACCAAGTATGAAAAGCCCCCAGATGACCTCTCTTCTTTGGGCTTCACTGCCCAACATCTTCCCAAGCACGTGTGGCACAGCGAGCCCGCAGCCCCTTGTTTTCGTCCCTCCCAGAGCCGTAACTCAGGGTAAGATGGGGTAATACTTGTTTATGGAGGGGGTAAAGGGGCTGCAAGAGGGTCCCTGGCCCACGCCCCCCTGCTCAGAGGCAGCCCCTTACCCGGCAGGCATGTGCAGTCGTAGGTGGTGTCTCCGATCTGGCGGCACGTTCCCCCGTTCTGGCAAGGCGAGGGGTTGCAGGGCACGTAGAGGTGCTCGCAGTTCTGCCCGGTGTATGCCGGCTTGCAGGAGCCCTGGTAGGGGCCCCCCCCGTTGGGGTTTTTTTTCCCGCCATTCTTGCAGACGGGTGGTGAGATGCTACACTCGTTCACGTCCTGCTTGCAGTTGGCCCCGTGGAAGCCGGCAGTGCAGCGGCAGACGTAGTGGGCTTCGAAGGGGACGCACTGGCCCCCGTTGGCACAGGGGTTGGAGGCACAGGGGTCAGCCTGCTGGCAGGTTTTGCCTGGGGAGGGCAAGGAGGGAGGATGAGGATGCAAACTGCAGCTCAGGCGCTTGGCAGAAGAGATCTTTGTGATCTAGAACTGTGCTCACAGGGGGTGCAACTCATTCCCCAAACTTCTGCCCTTGTAAAAGCCCCACCGGTGCAGGAGACTTGCCACCCACCCAGCCAGGGACCCTCCCAAGCCCCTGTTCCATTGTGGAGACACCTCTCCTTTCTCCCATCCCAGGAACAAGACAAAATCAGCAGCAGTATCCTCCTTCATCTGCGGGGCTTTTCCAGGAGCAACCCTTGGTGCAGGTTGCCCTTCTATACCCCCCCATCCAGGTCACTGCATGCCCGTACCCCGCGGTGGCACCGCCTCACCTGACCACCCCGGCGGGCAGCGGCACTTGTACTCGCTGAGTGTCAGCAGGTCACAGGTGCCTCCATTACGACAGGGGTTGCTGAGGCAGACGTTGTCGCGGGGCGTCAAGCAGAGCTCGTCGGTGAAGCCCAGGCGGCAGACACAAGTGTAGTCCACGGTGCTGCCGCGCACTGCTGGGATGCAGGTGCCGGCGTTCTTGCAGGGGGAGCTCAGGCAGGGGTTGGGCAACTGGCACCGCTCACCCACGTAGGCACTGCTACACCTGGAAGGGACAGGAAATAGCATCAGCGGGATTGTCCCCAAGGGGTTGGGGGCACCTGGCCACCTCAGGGATCATCTCCAGGAACACCTCCCCAACCCCGCACCGCATCCCAGCACATCATGTTTGGCAATTTCAAGGCTCTGCCCTGGCTGCTCTGGGCTGAGAAGAGGAAGATGAAAGAGGCGCCGAGAACAAAGGCGTCATTCCCCATCGAGGGGCCTGCACCGACTTGCAAAACCGCAGCCTCCAGCGCTGACGTCCTGTCCTGCTTCCCATCACAATGTGCTTTTTTTTCTCCCCCCAACTCACTGAAGAAGAAACCATGGACATGGTGTCATACTGGCACCCAACTCAGGGCACCTGCAGACCCCAAGGGAGAAGAAACCCGGCAGCGATCCATGGGGCTAAGCAGCACAGGGACAGCGTTGTGCCTCTGCCCGTACCAGGGTTCCTGCTCCATGACAGTGATTTTTATCCTCTCTCCATCCTGAGAAATCAGTCAAACATGATCAAACACAGGCTCAGCATTGGCCTGTAGTAGGTGGGACATGTTCCTGCTCCTCACAGCCAGCTGAGATCTTCCCTGAAGATATCCCTGCGCTAGAAGGTATGAACAGCCCCAGCTGCAGCATCCCTCTGCATGGGGGCCTGGAGAAAAGGTCCCCTGATGCAGTGACTGGTTCAACCATCTGTCACTGGTGGCCAACAGAGCTGGAGCAACTGCTTGCTGCAGGACAGGGTAGGTGACAAGGACACACTGCAAGGGCAAATCCCACCAGCCATCCTAGCAAGGCTGGGCAGGACATGGGGCCAGCAAAGGACCCCACAGAGCAGGGAGCTGTGCCCTGGGAAAGGGAGGAGAGAGCAAAGCTGCGCACAGAGAGACCGAGGGCACCTGGCATCCAAGGAAGATCCTGGGGACAAGGCCCTTCAGCATGTCCCCAGCACACACTCTCCTGTGCGGCATCTCTCCTAACACGTCTGCAACTTGACGTGCTGTGTGTGTGTGCTTCTCTGACTCACATTTCACTCCTGCAAAAAGGAGATTTTCTGCCCTGGCTGGGCTGCACTGAACAGCCACACAGGCAGAGCATGGGAGGACCAAGGCAACGCCGGCAGACTGCTGTCCCGCACCATGATGGCAATGCCACCGCAGCAGAGCAGGACATGCTGTGCTCTCGTGCCAGGCTGCTGGCTGCTATCAGAGGCTTTGAGAGCAGAAATAAATCTGGGAGAGGCTACACACATTGCCGTGAGCTTGGGTAAGGCAACCACAGCGAGAGAAGACAAAAGCACCCGGGCACCGGGGGACCATTCTCCCCGCCGTGCTTTGGCAAGTTGGGGCTTGGGGAACCCACGATGTGCTCGCATCTCTCGTCACCCAAGCTGGTGGGATCCTGTGTCCCTGATCCTCGTGCACAGCACCCAAGGCTCCCGTTGTGGGCAGCCCCCCGGGGCGAGCAGAAAGGGTCCTGGGGAACACTGCAGCCTGCAAACCCCAAAATGAGAACGTGGGGCTCCTCTGGTGAAGCACAACCAGCAAATCCCTCAACTGGCCCCAACCCAAAGCCACCATGCTTTGCCGCACCGTGCCTGCAATAGGACCACATTTTGGCCCTACTCTCCCTCTCCTCTTCCCCTATTTTTTTTTTTTCTTTTTTTTTTTTAACCCAATTCTGATTTCATTGTTGGGGATTGTGTGAGAATTTGTCAGGATTCGGAGACATTTTGAGTTAATGAGACGGCATTATCCAGGCCAAATGAAAAAGAAAATGTGTATAATAATAAATCAGGGCATCTGCTCGGCACACAAAGGGCGGCGGGGAGCAGGTGTGCATCCTAATGAGGCAGAGCAGCTGCCGGCGCCCTTTTCCGGCTCGCCGGCGGCTCCAAGCTCGGGGCGTCGTGGCCATGGGGTGACGGCACTTCTGGGTGGCTGCGCCACGGCCCCGCGTTGGGGAATGTGAGGGCTGGGGCCTGAGAGGGGCCATTGTGCGGTGCGGGGAGGTCGGCACAGGCACGCCGCCGGCAAAGCGCTCAAGTGTGCAGTCATCTGTTAAAAGCACTGCTCTCCCCCGCCTCCCCGCACCACACACGCTTTTTTTCTTAAAACAATCCTCCGGGCTTTCGTGGCGGCTGGTGGACAGAGAAGCGTCATAAGATTCTCCAATGGGAGAAAAAAGTGGAAAAAAATAAAAAAGGAATAAGAAAAAAAAAAATAAAAGATGCTGGACAAAGAGCGCGGGAACCACCAAGTGTGCGGAAACCACCACGGCACAGGCTCTTTTTTTTTGGGCAGATGGGAGCGGGAGGCGATGCTCTGCGTCCCCGAGCGGGAGGTGATGCTCTGCATCCCAGACCCAGCTGGGCAGCCGGCAGGACTATGGCTGGGATTGGGGTTCCTGTGCTGTGGGGTTTAAATGAGGCTGGGGTGAGGGGTGTGGAGCTGAAAGCCCTCCCACCCAATTAGTTTTCAGACCGTTTCCAATTTCAGTGCAGGCAAGTGATGGTCTGAGCTCATGGATGGGAAGCCAGAGCAGAGCCTGGGCATGGTTATTAGGCAGGAGGTTAATTAGTGATGGGAGAAACTCCCCTGGGGAACCCCTGCCCTAAGGCACAGGGGGCTGGGGCCAGTGGCTGTGCCCAGGTTGGGGGATGCTCCATGCCCAACTGGGCTGCCTGGGTGCTTTCCAGGCTTTTGCTTCAGGAAACCCCTCAAGTTTTATGGAGTTTGCAGATTTTTTTTTTAAAGGCTTTCTATTTGTTTGTTTTAAGAGCTGGTTTATGGACACAATCAGCTCACGAAGTGAGGAGGGTGTGGCAGAAGTGCTCAGCATGGGTTGGGGAAAAAAAAAAAAAGCAATACAACACAGGCACCCCTAAAATCCAGCAGTCACTACTATAACCCACGAGAATTTTGCATCACACAGAGTGGGGCTGTGCAGCACAGACCCACTGTGGATACCTGGAGATTCCCAAATCACCACCATGGCCGTGGCAGGGACGGGGACAGCCCTTGCATACCCACTGCACACACCAGCTCCCAGCTCGGGGAACCCTATCAAACTCCTCCCACGATTTCTAAGTCATTTCAGTTTCTTTTCAAGGTTTCAGGCCAAAAGGTCTCTGACAGCAGGGATATCACTATCATGACAGTGATAATGCTACTCAGTAAGAGCATGAAATGAGGACACTGGATGCTCCTCTGCTCACACAAGGCAGTGCCTGGGTTGTCCGTGGGCAACCTCACACCCAGTGGCTTCAACACCACTCCTGCATCATCTGTAGATGCTTCTGCACAGAAACGATGCTATTCCTGCCCACGTTTGCAACAAGTCTGAGAGGAGGCAGGGAAGAGCACAGCTGTAGACCAAAGCCATGGGATGAACTTCACTGTTTCCTCCCCACACAGATCGCGGAGCTCACTCAGCCAGAGACTCTGGAGCTGCTTTTAAAAGCCCAATGACTGCAATGGCTTTAGAGTCTTGGCTGCAGAGGAAAGCCTGCAGACAAGCCTCACATGCAAAGTGAGAGATCAAAAACCAGGTGAAGAATAAGACCAGTCCAAGACGCAGTTATTTTTCAGCTCTGCCAGCTCTGGAAAGGCTGGATTCATCAGAGCCAGGTTCAGCTCCCAGCTGTGCTGCAACCTCATCATGCGTCCACCTACTTCTCCAGGGGCTAAAAACCTCTCCTAAAGTTCAGCCCAGGGAGCTAAGCTTTATTTTCTGTAAAAAACATATCGGCGGGTGGTGGCGTCAGGGCTCCCAGGTGAGCAGACGTGGATGATGCGACACCCCCGCGGGCTCAGCCAGGAGAAGATCACCCTGTGGTTTTTCCTTTAGCATTTCCCAAGCAAGGGCTACCCAAACCAAACCCCAAGCAGCTTATGGAAATTAGCATAAGAGACATTAAAGCTGTGCTTTAATTACAGATATATGCGTTGGCAGAGCACAGGGAGGGTGCTCCAGGATCAAAACAGCTCAAAAGGGCCATTAGAATCCAGCTTTGAGGCGGTGAAAGGCAGCCAAGCTCCCCAGGGTCCTGAGGAGCCTCCACAAAATCCCTAGAGAGGCCAGTGTGGCTGCACTCCCAGCCCCACGTGTGACGCACGCCCCGTTCCCAAACCAAGCAGGAACAGCTAAAAATACCGATGTCTCTCCCTCCTCTGAGCACGCAGCTGAGAAACATTTCCATTGACTCATCAAACCTGCTGAAGGGGCATCAAACGCTCCAGCCATGACCCACCTCACTGCGTTAGATGATGACAGAGGGTGACAGCATCCCAACCCCGGTGATGGCCAAGCCCTGCTCCAATGCATGATGCTTCCTCTCCCAGCACTGTGCCAGCACAAGGAGCAAGTCAGGGCGGACAGTCTCACAAGTTTTCATTTCTAGGATATTTGTTACATGACCTAACCAAGGGACCGGAGCCGTCACCAAAGCACCAAGCAGGACAAGGGACAGTGATGCAGCAGCTGGTGCCCATCCCTGTGGATGGGGATGCTGCGTATGCTCCTCACAGGTACAAACATGCTGATTTACACCCCTTACCATCCATCCCAGTGGATGGCTTTTTGTTGTGGGGGGTCAGGCAGAGGCTGGGGGCTGCATTCCCATGACACTGCGCTGTGACACGGCTTTCCCCTCCATGCTGGCCCTGAGCAAGGGCCCGGAGAGCAAAATGCTGGGGGGTGGGAGGGAAGACACAATTAATAATGCACTGAGCTCCCGGCCCATAAATCTCCAGCACGATTCACGGGCAATGTGAAGGGTGACGGAGAAGGTCTTGTCCAAGGTCAGACAGTGAGTCCCAGGGGATGCTCTGGGAACGGGAACAGCAGCCCCAAATTCCCACCCCGCTCCCAGCGGCAAACCCAGGCCAAGTCTGGATCTGCTCAGCACGGGCACGTGCACTTGTTGTGTCTGCTGCACATCCTTAACAAGTTACAAACAACAGCCCAACGCTGCAGTTATTTCAGCAGAGCTCCAGAAAAACTCGGCAGATCATATAATCAAAAGCATGAACAAAGCCATAGAAATATCAGAGAGCCAACAAGCTCTGCTGCCACACCGCTGCCCTAGCTTTGCACTGCACATGTGCTTGCCTGGGCACTGACACTTCCAGCACCCTGTCACCCCGTGAGCAGCACCGACAGAATTGGGGTGTCCATCCCACCCCAGCCCCCCGCCAGCCTGTGGTCCCCATGCTGGGTGCTCCATGCGTGCAGCTCCACGCGCACTGCCCGTCCTTTGTTCACTCCCTCCCCTCTCACGGCGCGCAAGGCTTTTCCTCCAACCCACCAGCAACAGGTTTTGTGCCTCCGCAGCAATGCGGGCACTGAAAGCATCCCGAGGCAGATGTTTCTGTGACCTCTGACCCAAGACTAATTCAAGAGTTTTGCTGTTTTCCTTTCTACACTAAGCTGCCATCTGCCACGGCCGGCACAGATGACACCCAGGCGCTCCCGCAGCCCACCCCGGCACGGCTCCCGCATGGCAGCACGGGGGCTTTGTTCAAATTTGGGATGTGTCAGTCCCACACAAGCACAGCCCGGGGGCTGGGGAGTGTTTAAGAAGGGTTGGGTGTGTAGGGGATGCCCCAGATGTGGGGGGCTCAGCCCACACTGGTCCGCAGCTGAGAACTGCCACACTCACATCACCCACTGCTCTCCTGCCCAGCCCTAGGGCGTCCTCTGTGGCAGGGCTGGAGGTAAAAACCCACCTTGGGCTTAAAAAGTACAAAAGAAGCCAACAAGCAAAATGAAAAGTAGGTGTAAGCTGGAGCACGGCCACCGGACATGCAGGGGCTGTCCCTCATCCCCATGCCACGTAGGTCCATGGGGCAGCCCCACACTGCGGGAGGGGACAAGGGGTGGGCAGGGAGCCCCATTCCAGCTGTCAGCCCCGCGTCCAGGCTGCTGCTTATCTGCACTGCTATCACATAACCTCTTCCTCACCCTCATCTGCTGGAAGCATAAATGGCCGCGGTTGTTTTCCCCAAGGTACGAGCACTGTGGGAAAGCCAAGGAGGGGACACTCAGATCGTCACTGAAGTCTCATTTTCGGGGGAATTGAGACTAACAGGCTCAGGAGAGTCCCCGCTGCCTCCGGAGCAGCAGCAAACCCCAGCACTGGGTGAAGGGTCCCCTTTTTTGTCCCCCCTGCCAAGGGGAGCAGCCCCCACCTCAACACTTGTCCCCAGGGGCTACGGGGGATGCTGCTCTCTGCTTTGCAGCACCTGTGGCCTGAAGCAGCCATTCCAGCCCAGACGTCCTCCCTGTGCCCCAGAGTCCCTGGCAGAGCCACCCCAGTGCAGAGGTGGTTCAGAAACCATGACCAAGACCTCACATGGTGCAGAGGGTCCCCACCAAGGGACCATCACACCCATAGAGCCCGCTGCAACACTGTGTGACTGAGCGGATGCCTGTGCCAGCGCAGCCCGGACCCAGCAGAGCCAAGCAAGCGGCCAAACATGAGCAGGACACTTGGATTTCATGTGTTTGCTGGCAACACCTGAAGGAAGGAGAAATAACCAGCAGGAGAGTCTCCTGTAGCTGCACACACGACCACAGCCACCGCACGCCGCTCCCAGACGCAGAGTGGTGACACGACCCTACCCCATCGTCCCCACACCTCTTGGGGTAACCGTCATCCTTGGGCTTATGAACGGGAACCACAACTGCCTGCTCGCACACCTCGCCCTGCACAACCCCAGCAGCTGCAGACGCCGGGCGTTGAGCTTGTTCTCCATCAGGCACAAGAGTCACTTTTCCAGTTGTGCTGGTGGCTTCCCGCCTGGCACAGCCTGACAGCAACACCCCAGCTTTCTCCTGAAGTTACACCCTTCCCCCTAAGACATGTTTGCTCCATGCCAGCCCGCAGGACCTTGATCTCCTCCAGCTCTGATCCAACCAGTGCTCTGCATACGGCTCTGCATCACTGAGAGGAGAGACCTGCTTCTTACTCCATCTTTCCATTCCATCTTATTCCATTCATCCTTATTCCACTGCTTCCCCACGAACCTCTTCCGAGTTCCTGCACGGATCATCACCAGGGACTGCAGGTGCATACAACAGTCTATGGGATGGCTTCCCCACAGCATCTGCCCACCTCGGAAACACGCCACCAAGCGTGGGAGCACACTCCAGAGCCAAGGGAAAGGCAGACACACCTGGAAAATGGTCCTGCTGGGAAAGCAGAGCTCAGCACCCTGTGCTTGGGTCCCATCTCCTGCTCAGCTCCTGTCCTGGCATCACCACCCTGCTCGGGGTGGCACAGCACCCCTGGAGCCAGCTGAAGGAAGATGGGTGCACAGAGACAAGGAACACTTTTGGACGCTGCCCTGACCTCCCTGGGGCACATGAGGCCACAGATGCTCCCTCCTGCCCTGGCAGCTGGGGGCTTGAGCCCCCTCCCAGCAGCAGGCACAGCCAGGCTCACCACATATCTCACCTGCAGCTTCGCTCCGTGGTTCCTGGCAAACACATCCGTTAAGAAAACCAAAGGTTTCACCACGGTTCCCAGGAGAGCCAAGGCAGAGAGGGCAGAGCTGCCCAGCTCTCCCTCACCCATGTGGGTCACCCAACCAGGAGACGCACCCCAAAGCTCCTGCCTGCCCTGCCGCGCTCCCCCGGCGCCAGCACGGCCCCACAAAACATCTCCAGCAGCCACAATGCAGCTCCCAGCACCAAAAACCAGCGTTATACCAAACCAGTGGTTTTTTTATGAAGTCCCATCCAGGCCCTGCTTTATTAAACACTCTGGGACACCAGCATGGGAAAAAAAAAGAGTTTCACACAGGGAGGATGGTTGGCAAAGCAGTAGGTTACTTCGAGTGACATCAGGTTAATAAAGCAAGAGGAGATCTCCAGTCTTGTTTAATTAAAAAAAAGCAAACTGCAATCCAAAGTCTTTGATGTGTTTTGGTTTTTTTTTTTTGTTCCATTTCATTTTTGACCTAGCCCAAGCCATCTAATTGAGATTTTAAGACCCAGACTTTCATCTGGAGAGAAACTAAAGGAATTCCCAAAGCTGGATATACTCATGGACAAGAACAGGGAAAAACATGCTAGAGCCCTGTTCCTCCTACCAGTGTGAAAGGGAAAGGAAAAAAAAAAAAAAGGCTTTGTTTCTTAAGCAGACATTAGTCAAGACAGTTTGGGAATCAAAGTTCCCATTGTAATGAAAAACAATATAATCCCATTACTAAGCAAAGTGGCCAGGCTATTCACCGGGTGGTAACCAGCTACCTGGGAAGGAGCTGCTGTTCAATGGAGCTTCATTCACAATAAACATGAAAGATGTCGAAGGAAGAGACCAAGACAAAACTCGCCTCGTTCCCACCCTCAACAATGGCTGCTATGAAATATTTTTTTTCCCCAGTTGATGTTTTTTATATCCTCTGCCGGTGTAAATCCACACATCCCCACTGTTTGCTGGAGCAAGCTGCCCTGTGCTGAGCTCTGCTCTCCTCACTCATTCCCATCCCTGCTCCTTCTCTTGGAGGAGTTAATTTAGAAGGTGACCATGAAGGATGTGATTCCAGCTGAGGATCCCCAAGGAACACAATCTGGGCTGAGGCTGGCAAATGGTCCCTCTGCCCACCCATAAAGACCATTGAATTACCCAGCTCTTCTTTTCCTCCATGGTGCTTCCCAGCAGCTCCGGCATTCGAGCACCCGCTGCAACTGCTCCCTGTTTCGATTTTCCATTTCTAACCATTTTCCCTTTAAAAATGTTTTATTCTAAGTCAGCTGAAGGAAAAGTCAGAATTTGGGGGAGATGAGGAATTTCTACCTCCCCAGGCCACCCGCCAGCCCAGCACTGCTGGTGCCCGAGGCCACTCTCCCTTCCCCATCCCTTTTGGGGTAAATGCCCATTTTTACCCGCTCTGGACCCAGTGCTGCCCACACTTGCTGCCTGTGCAGGGCAAATCCAGGCTGCCTTGCTCCTAGGAGCTCTGACACACATGCAGTGCCAGTGTCACCATCTCACTAAGCAATGATGAACTCTCTTACAGTTTTTTTTCCTTTTCTCCCTCAAACCAAGTTTTGGCTAAACACTGCGCTGCCCTAGAGCCAAATATGGAAAACTCCCACCCGGGACATGCGTGACCCCACCATCCCACTCTTCTAAATCCTGAACATAAAACCTGAGATTAGGATCTGAACAGCCACTAAGAGTTTAAACAAGCTATATTTAGCTCCGATATTTATAAACAGGAGGAGAAGGGGCTTTGCAGAGCACACGGATGCCCCAGCAGCACAAACCCTACCGAAAGCCAGAGCCAATTTGTGCCGGGGCTGTTTCGGTGAGCGGGAAAAGATGGCAACAGCCAGACAGCGATGGATCCAGCTCTTCCCAACCTCACAGCCACAAAGCTGCTGGTTTCTCTTTGCAAGCAAAGCAAAGCTCCCAAAAATAGTTATTGGTAAGAAAAACCTTGCCCTCTTGGAAAACATGGCCTGGGGGATGTAAAGCACCTCTGAGCAGACGGGTATCTGCTCCCGGGATCTGTATCCCAGGATTTCTGTTGCTGCTGAGTTTAACCAGGGAAACGGCGAGGGAGGGAGGGAAGACTCTGCCTCCGACACCTTTTGCCAGCAGAAATCCCTGTGTCAACATGACGCCCTCGCCGAGGGAGCGGGGACAATGGTGACGGCTCTGCCCTCCATCCGCAGCCCACATTCCTGCCCCCTCCCCTGGAAACCCCCCTTTTGTGGGGAGCAGCAGGCCCTGTGAAAGGGCCGTCTGTCGCCCTGCCTTTTGACTTGGAGGTCTGTGTCTAACATTTTAATAGGGGCTGGGGAGAGCTCCCCCCCTTCTCCCAGGCCGTCCCACCATGGGGTCACTCTCCCAGCCCATCCCAAAGCCAGTGCGCGGGGCTTTGGGTGCGAGGGTGGGAGCTGGTGGTGTTGGGTGTCCCGCTGTTGACAGTCACGTTCCTCCACCTGCTCCAAGAGGAGCTACTCCCTGGGTTAAGGGGCTGTGAGTGCCTTTGGGAGGGTCTTTTTCTGATCCCCCAGCACAAGGATGCACTGGTGGGGTAGGAGCGCTGGGGACATGCTCTCCTCCGTGGCTGCTCATCAATGGTAGATAATTGTCATTTTAAAATAACCCACTGTCCGCTCACAAACACTCAGCCCCTCAGCCAGTGATGCTGGTGGGAAGTGTATGGTCCTTGGGGTCCCTATTGCCTCACTGACACCAGCTCTTTTGGCATGGGGACATGGGACAGAGCAGTCGACAAAGTGAAGACCCTTCTTTGGTTACTCCCCTCACTGACAGTCGTGGCGGACACAGCATCACATCACACCAAGAGCTCTGGAGGAGGATGAGGAGGAATCAGCAGCAGGAGGCAAGGCTCAGCTCTGCTGCCCCAGCCCTTGCAAGACCCTGGGACTGATCCTGCCCAGCCCTGGAGGTTCATGCAAAGCCTGGCACCACTGCTCTCAGCTACACCAACTTTAGATCAATCCCAAAGCAACAGGCTGCCCAGCCTGGCAGTGGTCCCCCCAGCACCCAGCCCTCCCAGCCCACCACCACCCAGCTGCTTGCCTGCAGGGTGCCCCTTCTATTAAATAAGGGCAATGTTATAGCATCATTAAAACTTAATAAATCCATTTCCTATATAAATACCATTAAATTCAGATTTTGGGGAAGGGAATTAGGGTGAAAACTTGTTAAAAGAAAATGACTTCTGAGCAAATAAATTTTTGCAACTTGACTGAGCGTGAAAGTTTCCCATTAAAATGCAACTCCGCTCCCTTTGCTGGAAATGTGCAAGAGCCTAATAACCAGGGCCTAAACATTAACTCTTTAACCGACTTGTCCAATATTAACTCCAGACTGCCATGGGGGAAGGGGAGGACGTGATGGGTGAAAGCTTAAAGCAGACATTAATTACTGCTGTGCGAGGGAAGCACACCCAGAGCGCACACCGCTCAGATCTCACCGACATCAGGCTCTCGACAGCCCTTTGCAGACACAGACATGGGACATCACCAGCAAGAACCCCACTGCCCCATCCGTTGAACTAGATGATGATGGCAGGTCCCTTCCAACTGAGAATATTCTATTCTGGGGCAGGGCTCTCCATATGGCCGAGCTAAACGTCTCCCTCCCAACCCCTCACATAGGCTTTAGTCATGGTCCTGATCCAGCACCTCTCACATCAAGCTCTGCATTTACCATCAGGCATCTCCATCATCTAATCCACCTCCACCAGGGATACTGAGGCACCAAGCAGACCTCACTTGAGGTATGTGGAAACCCTGACATCAGACCCCTGCCCATGGGCTACTCGCCAAGGCGAGGAGGTGAGAGGAGGTGACAAACCGCTGGACAGGCATTAGAGCTGTAGACAAAAGTGCTGCAATGGGTCTTGGTGTTGCCACGCACTGAGGAAGGCAGAGTCCACACAAGGGCACACAAGTCTGAACGGGCATCGGCACACCTTGGCCAGATGGCCTGCTGGAAGCAGCGCTGAGCAGATCTAGCAGCAAGACTCAGATGTCAAAGTAAAGACTGGTGTGTCCCCAGGTGGGCATCTCTAACCATCCTGGGGCTTGCCGAGTGGGCAGATGGGAGCTGCCATGGTCTGGTGTCACTAAGACCTAGCAGGGTGCTGCAAAGACTTCAACATCACACACGACAGATGTACAGAGACAGTTGAGCTATTAAGTCCAGCTGGGGCTTCCTTAGCCCTTGAGAGCCCTGGTTCTGCAACCCTGATCAGACCCTGTTGATGGAAGTGGGGACAAAGCGGGGCCCTGACCCTCACATGATGCCTCCACGTTCAGACACCCAAGAAGCAAATACACAATGTGCCCCCCTCAACACCAGAGTAGCATTTCTAGGCTTATTCCAGATCTTTAGCCGATGCGAGTAGCTGCAGTTTTACCCCAGACCAAAGCACAAGCACAGCCCTGGGCTGGTGAGTGCCCAATGCAACGCCCATGGTCACGAGTCTTCAGGATGGTGGTAACACTGACCCACCACTGTTGCTACCTGTTGAGGCCAATGCCAAAGACCCTGGCACCACAGGATGGAGCCATTCCATGGACAGACAGACTGGGAAAGCTGGGATGCCTCCTCCCCACAGCAAATCCAGGCTCATGAGGACACCATGCAGCAGGGCAGCTTCAAGGACCAGCAAGATTTTGGCACAGCCACTTCCAGGTGCTGAGGCTCAACGGTGTGTGCCAAGAGCATGCAATGCCATGAGAAGACCATTTGGAAAGCATCTGGAATCACCCCAAACCTTCACCTCCAGCCTGATGGCTCCACAGCCCCAATACATGGTCTAAAACCTTCACCTGGAGTTTGACAACACGTTAACCACGGAGAAGTCTCCAACCAGATCCAGAGCTTACCAGCTCTCAGTAACTGTACCCCGAGGCTACTCCCTCGTTAAACACACTGATGCTCTATAAATTTCACATTCCACTCATGTACACACACCGTTACCATTCGGGACACCTACCAACACGAGCAAAACAAGGGTCAGCACACCTCCAGGCCTGGAAAGAGTAGGTTAATTTCCAGACAATGTTATTTTAAAACTTGCTAACTGCCTGCTGATTATGTTATCTGAGCCCTTAATTGGTGAATAGTTTGGTCTTGCCGTGACTTATACATGTCTCCCTCATGCTACATACAAGAAACCGTAACAGCCTTGGAGGTAAGACCAGGGTATGCAATATCAGCTGGAACAAATAGACGTATCGTGGCTTCCAGCAGGTAGGAAGAGAGCGAGTCAGGTGGTTGAGATGGAAGACATCTTGGTGGAATAAAGTGTACCCGATACAACAAAGCAAGCGACCTCCAGAAGCTGTTCACGGAGCCGAGTCCCGCGCACTGCATCACACCACGGGATCACACAATTAACAGCTGCAAGTACCTGGTGGGGAACAGCCCCTCTGATCCCAGGTGGTGATCACCGTCTCCTCTGCATCCTGGGGACCCCCTGCACAAATTCATCTCAGCAGGCATCACCCCATCTCTCCTGCTCATCTCCATGCTGCAGGTACTGCTGAAGGACCTACTGAGATATCTTGTCTTGAATGTGACCCATGCTGGCCCCTGCCCAAACACAGTACAACCCTCTGATCATCACAAGTATTCAAGTCATGAGAAAAATCAAGCAAAAAACCTCAGACCAACCAATAAAATCCTAAGGCAAGATAGCAGAAGTCAGTGGGACCACCCGAGACAACTGATAACCATCGAGATGCTTTGCAGACAGGAGAAATGTAAACAGAGATTCTTCTAGAAAAGAGCTAAAAAATCCCACTGCGGTCCTGGTGACCTCACCAGCTGGGCTTCTCAGCTAAGCTTCTCTTCCACTGGAATCTGCAACAGGTGACGCTTTTGTATTTTTAATCTACCCTCTTACCCATTTCCACCTTGTTCTTTCCGAGAATGAGATCAGACTCGAAAGAGCCATCAAGAGTTCTCAACATGGCTGAATCACCGCTCGTCTACTTCTTTAAGAGCTTCCTCTGGTTGATTGTTCAACACTCCACCCTCTTCCTCTCTAGCACGGAGACTGCATTTTTTCTTTGTTATTATTTCATGGAAATAACGTTGGGTTAAAGCACATGAGAAAAAACCAAACCAGAAGGAAACTTCCGCCCTTTACAATGAGATAACAATGACTGAGCAGTTGAATAACTTGAAGGGCACAGAAGAGCTGCAGGGCTCAGATCACTCTTCTGTCTTCCTGGTTGTCTCCTGAAAGAGTTTTGAGCTAAAATAATCATCTCTTGCCACTACGGTCCGCCTCTGAAAGCTTCATCCAAGGTTTCTGGCCCACTGCCCATGGAAGCTGGTGGTGGCAACGGGCACCAGCTCAGGAGCCATCGTCCTGACTGAACTACAACGCCGCGCTGATTCATAAACAGAGGAAGTACTTTAGCAAACTGACTTTTCCCCCTTTTCAGCACGAACCTAGTGATTAATTTAACTTATTCTTTTCCTTTGCCGTCTACTTGGCTTCGCTGGGCAAGAGTATGACAACCCAGACACAGCTCCTCTGACTTTAATGGTGAAAGGCTGGTGGAGCGGGGTTTGAAACTCAGCCCTCTTTCATGCCATCTGCTTTTAACTAACGGAGCAAGGGAGGTCCTGGGAATAAATGTCACATGGCACAGCAATCTAAAATCAGCCCTGCTCATTCGCAGGGATGCCAGTCAAAACTACGGTTATCCAACAGTCTAATTAGGAGCTATCACTAGAAGTCAAAACGATCTTTTGGAAAACCTTCTCATTTTGTCTGGGAAAATGCCTTAGTCAAAGTCGAGTGCCTTTTTTGGAAAGCCACAGCTCCCCAGTGCCGTGAAACCACACGTCAAACACCGCAGCAGCCACCATCTGCTCATCTGAGCCCTCCACAGACTGGACCTTCTAAAGCTCCAGATCTGGTGCAAGTGCCATGAGTGGGACAGAAACACTCCACGCCTTCAGCCAGGGTCTGTGCAAGATGCACGAAACTCTGTTGCTGTTCTTCCAACACTGAGAGACCTGGCTAACCCTGCCAAGATGGAAAGCAGCTCCAAAGGCGGCTTAATTAGGCCACTTCTGTCGCGAGCCCTCCAGACGATCAAATGCTCAGTCCTCCCCATTCAATTAAAGCCCTGCATGCCCCGGGCTGCCTGGCAAAGGGACAAGCAAGATAAGGCACCTGGAGTTTCACAAACTATCACTGTAAAATAATAAAGACAGAGAAAGCTCCTCGTCTGGCATTGGCGATTCCCTTTCCGTAACAGGGCTGATAACTGGGTTTTTTGGTGTTATCAGAGTCGTCTTCACGTAACCCACCTACCTCTCTCCCGCCACAAACGCTAGGACACTTGTCCGCTGGAGTAGCGTCTCCCTCGTACGCTATTTATTTCACTCCACTTTCTAATTGGATTTGTAGGGGCAGTACAATGGGGCTTTATGGCCAAACTTTGTTAAGTGCCAGGCCGAGCGGAGATGTGGCCAGCAGCCAAAATGGTGCATTTCACGCAGGCGCCAAAGGGCAGTGCCAAGCTTTCCTGCGTCTGGTATCTGTGTTCTTGGCTCTGCTTTGTTTAAGAAGCTTGGAAGCAAAACTCCTCGTAAAGAGATATTCAAATAAGCAAAAAACCCAGGATTTTGTGAGCTGCTATCAGATAAAGTCGAAAGTTGCACCTACTCCAATCTGGCAGGATCTCTAATATCTGTTCCATCGCCCACGGAGCGTAACCCACGCGGGATAAAAGCTTTTAACATACACCTTGGTTTCCTGCAAAAAATAACTCTCTTGCATTTGCAAAGCCATCCCGGTGTCTACAGCCAAGAGAGAGGCGGCTACTCACAGCTAGCAATGAAGAAGTTCTTTAAAGTTAACTTTTTCTCTTAAAAAAAACCCCAGCCCAAGCCTACTTTTGGAGGCTTCTCCTCCAAATAAAACGCGCACACATCAGATCTAATTAGATTCCATCACCATCTGCACATGAAATGTAAATCAGGAGTTGCACAGACTTAAGAAAAAAAGGGAAGAATGACCACAAGGAAAAGGAGGGGTGTAAGGTTGGGGAGGGGGTGGAGGGTTGGGCATTCTGGGAAGCCATACATGATTAGTCACACAGCATTAATCTGCCTCCCTTAACAATAGCTGCCGAATTTCGACCGAATCCCAGCTGTCGCTCTTTGAATGAAAGAAAACAAGATTTAGAGCGTCAAGCGTTGGTAAGGGCTTCTGTGCAAAAAAAAGTGGCGTGCATTCATTAGTGGCTCACAAAGGGACCCAGCCTTTGTCCATTAAATTGCTCATGTGCCTGATTGATTTGCTGATTTATTTGCACCAAAGGGTTGGGGGGCTCAGCTTGGAGAAGGGGGTGGGAGGTGCCCAACTACTGGACAGAGTAACGGCACCCAGGCGGATTTGCAAAAAAGCAACACACATTGTCAAGGGAAACTGCCATTCAACAGGTTGGGATTGGAAATGCCTTCAGGTTCCTCCGCCGAGGACTTCCTATTTGGAAATTTGGGGTGGGTGGGAACGTCTCCCCGCCTGCTCTCAGCTCAGGCCATGTTCAACAGGCAGAGGGGAAATCTGGCCGGAAAACAGAGCCTTGCCCATTCACATTTCTTTTATGGAATAGTTTTAAAAAGGGAGCTGGAGTTTTATTCATTTCTCTTGGTTATTGTTCCCTGGGAGCCTGGAGTGAATCGGCCATCTCTGCGGTGGGTCGGTTGGTCCTTCAAAGAGTACCAACGCTTTACACATCCGTTTCCCCACAACCGGCTTGGAGAAAGCTCCTGCCCTG
>NW_010325717.1:0-1484 GCF_000700745.2 Antrostomus carolinensis | reverse complement strand
AGGTCCGGCCATGAATGCCAGGATGGACCGTGGCTTGGCACCAGCACTAGCGGGGCTGCGAGAGAAGGTGGCCCTGCTCCTCCGCCTGCCCTGTGTGATGTCCTGCAGACCCACGGACATCAACGGGGCAGCTCCAGCAGCCAGAGCCACACCATGAAGCCTCTCTTGAATGTTTATTGGAGATGTACTGGACACCATGAACTGCCAGGGTGCAAGGGACTGAAAGCCAATGCTTTGGGGTCAGGAGGGAGTAGCTGGAAGACAGACAGACAGCCTCCCTCCCCGCCCGATGGTCCAACAAGCGCCGCGGGCCAGCCCTACCTCCTGCTCCATCAGCAGGGCAGTCTGCATAGGTTAACACCAGCAAAACATGGCCCTTTGCCCATGTTTTTCCACCCAGCTAGGAACAAAGCCCTGCTAAACTCGCGGCGACTCCTACACAAGCAGGTTATTCTTGCCACTCAAGGAAAGAAAACGCATCTTGCCCTATTAAATCCAGAGCCTTCAAAGCAAAGTCAACATGCATGTCAATAGTTTGGTCGGGGGAGATGAAAATCCTCTGGCTCCTCCATACTTACTGGCACACCTCTGTCCCGTTGAGAAAAGTTTCACACTTGCCTCCGTTGAGGCAGGATTCGGCAAGCTGCGTGCACCGTAAACCTGCAAAGAGAAGGAGAGCATTAGCCACAGCACAGGTCCCGGCGGGGCAGTGAGGGGGGCTGCATTCCCTGGTGTCGCTCGGATTGGGGACAGGCTTGTCAAGACCCCAGGAGCGCCTTGTCCCTGCACAGCCCGGAGGGGGGTGCAGCACCCAGCAGCCACTACCCACAGGGTGATGGAGGTGGGCAGGGACCGCGTGGCCTCAGCGCTGAGAGGCTCACCTAAAAATAAACTCAGGGTGGGCTTGAGGGTAGGCTCTGCCTTCTCCTCCAGCGGGAGGGCTGACAGAGAGAAATCCCAGAGCAGGTCCTTGAGTGACAAATGCCATTTGGGAAAAAACACCCGCCCAAGGGCCCACGAGTTACCAATAAGTCAGTAATGAAATGAGTCGTCTGTCACAACTTGCTATGAGTAAAGGTTTCATTGTCTGGCCCTCAGAGCCAAATTCTGCACAGCAACTTGCTGAAAGGACCAGAATCACTTGCAATTTCCACCCCGGATTCACTCTTCCCCTTCTCTGCCCCGCTCGCTCTTCACGGTAACCGGTTCCGCGACACGCGGGTGCAACCGGAGCAGTTTCACATTGAGCGACAACAGCTCCACACCCCCAGAGCCAACCTTCTCCCCCAGACAACTGCTGAGCCCCACGAACACCAAGGGACACCCCGCTGCCCTCGGGGCTCTGTCCCCAGCCCTGCATGTCCCCCGGGGGATGGAGCGAGGTGCTGGGGACCACTCCGGTCAGGCACAACTTTCTGAAAACTTTGTCTCCGAAGGGCCCGGTGCCAGGTGTAGCTCTCAGCCCGGGCGGTCCCGGTGCGGAG
>NW_010325716.1:1182-1529 GCF_000700745.2 Antrostomus carolinensis | reverse complement strand
GGTGCCATTGGAAAGGCAACATTTTAATACTCATTAGCTGTTCTCTTTCTTTCAGGATCTGTCCCATGCCCCCATAATTAACTAATTAACTTAACACACTTCCTGGGTAACCCCTATAACCCCCAACTCCACACTGCTCGGAATGCCACCACCCGCCCTTCACCTTCTGCTTTAATCTTGGTTGTTCCCTCCTTGATCTGGGGTTGGTCATCACCAGGGTTACCTCACTCCCTGGCAGAGCTGTGAGCCGTCCCCAGGACACGGCACAGCCAGGGTCACTGCCAGGAGATGCCACCCGTGTCCCCTCAACCCACCGTCCAGCTTCTGCTCCTCGAACGCCAACTCCA
>NW_010325716.1:838-1161 GCF_000700745.2 Antrostomus carolinensis | reverse complement strand
CGCAGCAGGGTCCTCCCCGGCTTTCTTGCTGTGGGATGAGACCAGCGTGGAGGAACCGTGAGGTTCAGGTTTGTACGTAAACCTGGTGTTTGAGTACAAATATGTATATTTTGGGGGGAGTCTTTATGTTCTAGATTAACAGGTACCTGGGAAAACACAGGGCTTCAGGCAGAGAATCATGGAATCATTTTGGGTGGAAAAGACCTTGAAGCTCATCGAGTCCAACCATGAACCCAACACTGACAAGTCCCCAACTAACCCATGTCCCTCAGCACTGTGTCTACACGACTCTTCAATCCCTCCAGGGATGGGGACTCCACCAC
>NW_010325716.1:0-496 GCF_000700745.2 Antrostomus carolinensis | reverse complement strand
TGCTTTGGTGGGAGGGTGGTGAGACACTGGTCCAGGTTGCCCAGAGAAGCTGTGGCTGCTCCTCCCTGGAAGTGTTGAAGGCCAGGTTGGATGAGGCGTTGAGCAACCTGGTCTAGAGGAAGGTATCTCTGCTGATGGCAGGGGTGTTGGAACTGGATGATCTTTAAGTTCCCTTCCAACCCAAACCAGTCTGGGATTCTACAAAAAAAGGATTAAAATCTGGAAGTGAAGCAGATGTTTTCCTTGAGCAGTGGTAGAAACGTGCAATTTCCCATCAAAACATTTAACAACCAAATGGGGATGATGTGCCTCAACGTAGCTGTGTTGGATAGCAACACCAAGAAGCTCCATACTTACCTGGCAGTGTCTAGTGTTGGTGTGGAACGCCGAGGCCGTGCAATCTCCTCACCTGTGGCACAGGACAGACACCACAGGATTAGAGACATTCCCACCCCACCCCATGAGCATCACCCCCACCCCGACCCCCCAAGAGGGA
>NW_010325715.1:6765-7542 GCF_000700745.2 Antrostomus carolinensis | reverse complement strand
TGACATTCTGTGATTCTGTGATTCTGTGAGACCAGGGGTTTGCTCAGGAACGTGTCCCCCCACAGCCGCGGCCTCGGACAGACGGACGCCCCAGCCACCCCCGGGCAGCCAGTGCAGGAAGGACTCAACCACCAGAAACGGTCCCACCGCTCCCGGCACAAATCACAGCCAAACCCAGGAGCGGCGGCAGAGACGACTGAACCGTCACATTGGATTAGCTCCTCTGCTCCCCAGACTGACATCTAAGGTTATTTGTAATTAGGATTAAAAGATGAAGTCAGAGAAGAAACAGAATAGAAAATGAGCTTTCTGTAATTAAGAGTGCTGTGCTCGCTGCCGTCGCGGGGCCGGGGCTGGTAAACGGCCGGTGCCCACGCGTGGCTGTTGGCACAATGGGGCTGGCAGGAGGAGGAGACCCCGCGCCGGCTGCGCTCAGAGCTCTGCCGCTCTGGTGACAAGTATTTAAACATTAAACAACCCCTTCAAGTGAACAAGAGGCTTGAAGCTGAATCATCCCGGAAAGTAACGCGCTGCGAAGGGAGGGAGGGGACAATCACACGAGCGGCTCTTCATGGGGGACGCATCTCGGAGCAGCCGGCGTGGAGACTCCTGCTCTGGAGAACACACAACCCCACCGGGCTCTGCCAGCTGTTTGCACAGCAGCAGTTCAACAGGAACCCATCACATGAAACAGACGCAGTGTGAGTTTGGGGATTCATTTCCATGTATCACACCCTCCTCATTGTATTTCCAGCCACAACCTGAACGGCAGCGGCC
>NW_010325715.1:5348-6735 GCF_000700745.2 Antrostomus carolinensis | reverse complement strand
GTTTCTTTTCATGTTATCCCCCCTTCCCCTTGTTTTTCCCAGCCACAGCCTGAACGGCAGCGGCAGCCGGAAAAAGCGCCAGGCTGGCAGAGAGAGCCAGTGCCCGAGCCAGTGCCCGAGCCAGCCCCAGCCCCAGCAAGTGGCAAGACGTTCCCACCAGGGCAGTAACCTCGAAAGGGAATTTCTAACGACCCTGCCAAGGGTAATTCATGGCCTCACAAAAAAACAGATGCAAATACACGAGTGAGAAGGAAAAGTCCCTTGGATTTTTAAAACATTCAGTAACAGCAAGTGAGAGCGATACATTATTTAAAGGCTCTTCTAAGGAAATAAAATAATTTCAGCTTAGTTGGCTTTTTAGGACAGCCTAAGTAGGGAGCAGGGACAGCGGAGCCACCAGCAGCAGCACAGGCAGTGGAGCGGGGGGACGCACACAGCCCACGGCCAACGGGCACGTGGCACCGGGTGGCTCGGCCATGCCAGCACAAGGCACCATGGGGCTGCTGGGTCCCTGCACCCTGAGATGGCTTTTCCTGAAGTCCCAGTTCCCCTGAAGCACAGAACAGCCAGCCCAGCTGGGGTCTGCTCCAGCACAGTCACTGGTGACTACGGGCCAGAGGAAGCAGGGGACAAGGGGACACAACACATGCACACAAGGGTGCCAGGAGCACGCAGAGCGGTGCTGTGAGGAACAGGGTGATGGACGAGAGGAAGGCGTAATGGGCACTGCGGTGCAGGCCCGCTGATGGATTAGGTGTCACTGGCTTTAATCCAGAGTCATTAGCCATGCCGAGCCCTCGCACAGCGTTTGTTAAACTAATGGATTGCTGGAGGTCATTCGATAATAAGAAAGAGAGAGAACGGTTATTAGTTTTTATCAGACATTAATTGGCCCAAATCGATTACTTATTTGGCACTTGCAGTGTATTAGGGGTGCTCCCCCCTGAGAACCACCACGGCATCGCCCGGGCACAGGGTGGCAATGCGGCTCCGTCCCGTGGTGGACACCTGGGACAGATGCCATCACGAGCGGCTCCTGCCCTCACCCTCCCCAGGCTGCTGGACCGGGACTGACGAGGGGCTCCCCGGCCCCACGCGCCCGGTGCCCAGGGTGCAGCCGTGGCGGCAGCTCCCCATGTCCGCCGGCGACGCTGGACGGGCAGGGAGCAGCAGAAATGATCTGGGAACTGCTCAGGTGATACCACATTTATCTAACAAGCTTCCAAATGAAAACTAGCATTTGGACTTATTGCATTCTGGCTCAAAATTTGATTACATTTTTCTACAGCTGTAAATCTGCCTTCCTTTCTGCAACATTATTATTAAAGCTGGTATTGAATTGGTGGTGTGATACGTAAAATTTCAATCCTGGCTTTGACATTCCAGG
>NW_010325715.1:4972-5246 GCF_000700745.2 Antrostomus carolinensis | reverse complement strand
ATTGAACACAGCCACTTCACCAAGAGAAATTAAAGGTTGAAGTAGCAACATGGGGAAGGTATTAAGTTAAAAATCAAAGGTCAATTAAAGTAAAACTGAGTCTATTTTATTTTTAATATTTTGCTTACATTTTCATTTCTTTTTGGTGAACAAGGAGGCAAAATAAGCCTGCACTTTTATTTATTTGCAGGGTAATAAATCTGGGCTGAAGTTGGTTTCGGGAGCCAAAAGGAAACATTCAGGTGATAAAACTCCCAGCCCCATAGCCAGGATG
>NW_010325715.1:4373-4811 GCF_000700745.2 Antrostomus carolinensis | reverse complement strand
CGGCCGCCCACGGCAAAGCCGGGGTGCAGGTGGGAGGTGCCAGCACCCAGGGGACATGTCCCACTGCCACCATCAGCCTAAGCCCATGAGGCCCTGCTTGGCCCCAGAGCTCGGCCATGCCAGGAAAGAGGATCCAGGTCAGCACTGGGATGTGCAGGGAGAGGGTGCAGCAGGTTTTGGTGAAACCATGTGGCAGGGCCCCTTCTGCTGCTTTGGCTTCACAGGGGCAGCGGGGGACACCCTGTGCTATGGGTCCTCTGCACACACTCCCAGGTCTGTTCTTGGCTCCAAGGGGCACCAGGATGAGCAACAAGCCCTAAAGCTCTTTTCCAAAAAAGGGGGTGTCAGCTCCCCATCCCTGTGCCCATCATGCCACTGAGACCCCCCAGGCCCAAGCAGACCAAGGGCTGTTCCAGCAGCTGATCCATGGCTGCAGGG
>NW_010325715.1:3570-4249 GCF_000700745.2 Antrostomus carolinensis | reverse complement strand
TGCCCACCAAGGAGCTGCTCAGCATCCCGGAGCAATGGGCCAGCACCGCCGGGGAGCAGAGGGGTGGGGGGCACGGGCCCTGCCGAGCAGCAGAGACACGCGTGTGCACAGATGTACACACAATCCCTGGTGAGTGGAGGAGGCCGGTGACCCCCTGAGCTGCGGCAGAAGCTGCTGACCCCTCCTGTAACACAACAGACAAGTTGTACTTTCTGTTTGCTGCAGCACTGTGTCATTTGCAGATGCCTTTTAGGCGTGGACTTTAACAGATAATCCAGAGCCCTGAAGCGGAGCGTATCATCTGCTCATTGCCAATGATAAATCATTTGCAAAATATTGAAAAGCTTAAGGACTGTCAGCTGGGCGCTGTGAATTGCTTTGCAACGCGTACGTCGGCCTGTTAAAGGGGAAATGTATTCACGGCGGACGGGCAGAGCCAGCCAACGCTGCTTTATTTCCAGTCTGGAGTACAAAGCTACGGGAGAGGCGCAGCGGTGGAGGGAGAACCACCTCCCAGCCCGGCCATTACCACCCCTCTCCATAATCTGACCCCAGCTATGGAAACTCATTAAGGTCGTTAGGAAACGCGCCAGTTCTCCAGGGAGCCGGCTTCTCTTAGATTAAAAAAGGGAGCGAGAGCGCGTGCGAGCACTGCTAACTGTGCGGCTTATTCACATCT
>NW_010325715.1:2279-3462 GCF_000700745.2 Antrostomus carolinensis | reverse complement strand
CCCAAAAGAACAAGCCAGCGGCGATGTGCAAGACAGGGACGGCGCTTTTGGACCCAGACACGGGCTGGGAGGGAAGGGATGGGGAGGGCTGGGGGTAACGGGACATCCAGGGAATGACATGGTCCTGGAGCAGGAGGTGGGCTGCCAGCACTGGGTGTCACCTGCTCCCAGGACAGTGTGGCCACCAACAGCTCCCGGGGACCCCATGTCCCCATCACAGCCAAGCCCACAGGGACACACCAGCAGGACAAGGACCCGCAGGTCTGGGAATCCACAACCAGCCTCCACCTGCAAAGCCACCAGCGTCCATCACCTGGGGAGAGCAGCAAAGGGGCCGGGGAGCTGCAGCGAGGACAAGAGAAAGGGCTTGGAGGTCTCCCAGCAGCAAGGCCCTGCACTCGCAGTAGCACCCCTGTCCCCTGCTGTCCCCACCCCTGCCCACGGGCCACCTGCTCCTCATCATCCACAGCAACAAGACCAAGCTCCAGGCAGGGGCGTCTAGCAGAGGCACATCAGGGACCCCAGGTCCTGTGGCATTTGGGGCCAGGACACCCCAGACAGGACCCTCACCCCCTGAGGGAAGGGGCACAGGAGGTGCCCTGGTTATCCCTCCCCGGGGGGTTCCTGCAAATGCTCCGGCTGTTTGGTAAATAACAACTTGGTATAAATATTCCATAAGCCCAGGAACTGCAGTGCATTAAAAAATGATAAGGTCTCTGCTCCCCAAGCAGCCGCTGCTCTGTGCCAGGGCCTGGAAGAGGTGTTTAAAATCAGGTGTCAGCCAGGCCCGACAGAGGAATTTGTTGTGGGGCTGATGAATAGTTTGAGAAATATTCAATACCTTGAGGAAGGATCAATTTATCACAGTTTGGCTCAGACTGAGTGGAAACACACAGCCATCCACACTGCATTCCTCTGTTAACAAATTCAGGTCATTACGTTGGACACGCAGTTTCTTATTATTTTTTCCCCGGATGAAACTAACGTGGAAAAAGGGCCACGCGGTGCCTTGGCAAACGGCTCCAGCAGCCAACAGTGGGCTCAGCTCCCCAACTTCAACGTCTCCAGAAAACAGGGGGTGGGATGAGCACAAACGCTGGGTGGGAGCCCCAGGAAGGGTCTCACCTGAGCAAACCCAGGAGCTGCAGAGTCACTTGCTCTGTGGCAGCGGCCAGTCTGCTCC
>NW_010325715.1:0-2162 GCF_000700745.2 Antrostomus carolinensis | reverse complement strand
AGAGGCAGGACGAGTCCCACAACGTGCTCAAGCTCTCCCGTCTCCAGGGTAATTAGGCACCAACAGCCCCAAGCTGCCAGCCAGCCCTCCGGGAAGAGCCCCACACCGAGGGCATCACAGCCCCACACCAAGGGCATCAACAGTCTTTGCAAACCAACGTTGAGGTTTTGCAGGTGCAAGAACGGAGCCACCACCTCCGTGGCCACAAAAGCACAGCAAGCTCCCGCGGACAGGCAGGGCGAGGAGCGCCTCTGATCAGCACAGCGCTCGGGTGTTAACGGGAGATGCCCTCAGATATCCCAGGTACCGTCAGGCTCTTCTCTCCGTCAGGCTCTTCTCTGCGCACGGTGAAGTCCTGCGCGTACGGTTCCCCGGCAGATGGACGGAGCGATTTCCGCAGCGACCCAACCCTGCAGCCATCCCTGCGAACTGTCCACCAGCCAGGCGAGGTTTGGGGAGTGCTCTCAGGGCTTCCTATTGGCCTCAAAGCTTTCAATTAGGAACATACATATTTATGAAATATTATGACAATTGAAAGCCCGTTAAGTGTTACAGTAAAAATCCCCATGTGCAAAACGACCGGGGCATCAGCACGGCCTTAACTGCTAAATCTATTTGGTAATCAGGTTAGGCTGCCAGCAAGAGCCTGGTGTCAGCGGTTTTTATTAAAAGCTGGGTTTTTGCTATAAGAGGTACTAGTTTTATGTTACCATAAATTGTCAACAGTTGGTCAGATCCCCACAGAGAAAGGATCGATACCCAGCAGAGGGGAAAAAGTGCTGAGAAAGGAAAAGCGATACTCTAATTAGAACAAAATTTAAGAGTCCAGGGGTATGGATGACAGTGCCTAATATGTTATAATTTATTGACGGCCTCCAAAGATTGGGTTTTGCTCTGGCTCTTGGAGGCAGCCGGGTGTTAATAAATATCCCAACAGACAGCAGCTGCCTTGCCTGCAGGGAGGGAGCGGGCAGCTCCTCGCACCCCCATCCTCCGCGATGGGCACAGCCTCCACGTCCCTGCACAGCAAAGCCACTGCTGCCACCAGGACGGGTCCTCCAGCCAAACTGGGGGTTTTCTGAGCTCTGCTGGTTTGCACATGGGCTGGAGGTTCCACTGGTGCCCCCTGAGCCCCACAGGACAGCTGCCAGGCCCCAGCCCGGGCTCTGGGACATGGGGACAAGGTGGAAAGCCTGGTTCCCCCATGGCCAGCACTCCCCAGGGACACCCCCGCATCCCCAGGGTGTCAGAAATCTGCTCCTCACTTGGCAGGAATCTAATCCTGGTTTAGCACAGCGGTAACCCCGGCCAAGGACCCGAACCTCTGCAAGCCCCAGCCCTGCGCCCAGACACAGCCTCTCCTGCTGACCCAGATTTAATCACAGCTCCAACCCCAACCGGCCCCCCCTTCATTTCACAGCACACGAAGCACCCGCCATCACACCCTCATGGGCAAGGAGGCGATAAAATTTAATCACTCAAAGATCAAAGTTCTCAAGTGTTTTCCAATTGTCCTCTCGCCACCCTCTCAGCTAGGGGGAGGGAACTGCTGCCAGCTCCCTATTTAATAAGTCGCCATAAAACCTGGTTGGATTGGAGAAATATTGGCAAATATAATAAACAAAAGTGTATTAACTCTAATTCTGCAAAGCCTTTGGCTATATTAATATCTCTTTAATGTAATTACCTATAAATAAGTGATGACCCTATAATTTAATATGACATCTGTCATCCCCATTTCCATACAAGACACGAAGGAATTGCTCTCTGGTACACAACGAAAGGATGGGAATCGTACTCCGTGATGGCCCAGCACAGCCACCAGCTCCTCCTCCCAATGCCCGTGGGGCTCAGCTCCAGCTGACCCTTCCCAGCGGGATGGACGGAAACACGGAGCAAAGCTGGGCCCGTGGCTGCGCCGCGTGGGCTGGGGGGACCCTGGGCCACTGCAGCTGCCGGAGCTGGGCCGTGGTTCGAGCACTGGCTGCTGGAAGAGCACAGCAATCACAGGCATCGGCGTGTGATCTCAGAGAGCTCCGTGCAATCAGGAAAGAGGCAGAACAGCCTCTTTTATGCATATTTTTCACTGGAGCTGGAGCTCCGGTAGCAGGGGAGGTGCTGGGCTCCCAGCAGCTCAGCGGGGCAGGGACCAGCCCTGTGGC
>NW_010325714.1:26988-44664 GCF_000700745.2 Antrostomus carolinensis | reverse complement strand
TTCCTTTGCTTTCTAGGACTTGGGCAGTGTCATTCGAGTTATATTGTGTTACAAAAAGAGAGATCTCATTTTACAATTAAACCTTTTTCTGTGTTCTGAGTAAACTCCAATGTTAAGTGTTAAGCAGAAAAGCTCTGAGAAAAACAAAGAAGTTTTAGTTGGCTGGTTTCGTTTTAGAGTGCTTGAAACTGGCTCTTTTACACTAGTGTCTTCTCTCTGATTTATATTTAGAGAATGCATGATACAAAAACTCTTCAAGTTTTGAATATTTATCAAGAAGAAGAAGAATCTTCATTAAAACACTTTAAGATTATTTTACTGGCTTAAGTAAATGAGACTTTATATTGTGTTGTCAAAAATCTTCATTCCACTGCATTAAGTAAAAATATTGTATACTTCATAAATGTCCACAAAATCATATTTAAAAGCTATAATAATCTGACTATGGAATAGTTGCCCACCATGTGATTTATGCCTAATAACAGTAACAAGCTTCTGCAGCCCCATTCATTACAGGATAACAAAGCACTGAAAACAGTCATTAAGCCTGATAACTATTGTTCTTTTATATAGTAGAACAATGGGCAAATTATGTCAGCAAAATTATCTGGTTAGAAGTAGTCTGTTAAAATCTAACTCACTATTTAAAAAGTCAACACATAGCAAAAGAGAGGTACAGCAGTTACCTGTATCTCAGCAGCAGAAGAAAAGAGAGATACGTCAGTCTGCTCTACTAAGACGACTCTCATCACTGTCACAACTCAACCTCTTACAATCATAATTCATTCCATGGCATTGTGTACAAGCAATGCCTTTATACAAATGGAGAACTGAAGCAAAGACATATTAAGTCAAAACACGAAACCTGAGATAAAAAGACTCTACAGGTTCATCTTCTCTTTCTGACACAGTGCTATTTGCACAGTATTTGACAAACTTAAGGGTCTCCTGGTCATTTGATAAACAGCAAGGCCTTGCTGGAGTAAGGGAAGATGAACAACACTGAACACTGCGTTTTGCTTCAAGACCAAAGGAGTTCCCTCCCTCTCAGCACTCTTTATCTCACATGATGACAAGATTGGCCACAAAGTAAATTGCCAGAAAGATCTTTGCTTCCCCTTGCCTGGTCTAAATATTAAAGGATATTGACCTCCAGCCGTGTTTTATTTGAAAGAGTTCCAAATTATTTTCTTGTCATTACAAATGAGATATCATAAATCACACCTAGACCCCACAGCAGCTAGTATTATACTGCTGCACAGTTAAATCAGATGATGCTGCAAAGGAAAAATTCAACGGAGCCTTATCCAGTACTGACTCATGCATGCCTCCTTCTAGCCATGTTATGAATTATGCTAATGCATAGAGGTGGCAGATGAGGTTAGAGTCCAACTGTCCTAAGTGCTTTACAAAAAAGAACAGGGGAAAAAATATAAATGCTCTTAGTTGCTTTTAGAGTAAAGAGGAAAAACAGCCAAGGAAAAAAGAATTTTCACTTTCCTCATGTTACAGGTGGGAAATAGAGACATCAAGACTAATCAAAGTTTCTGAACCTCTTCCCAAAGATTTTGCTAGTTTTTGATCAGACCCCTAATGTCTTATCAAGGGAAGAAGCCTGTGTCAGAGGCTGGCTCTAAACCCCAATCTCCAGAATCCTAGCCCAGGACCAAAAAAATGGGAATTATCCTCTCTGCTTCTCCTTTACGATAAGCAAATGAACTCAGAAAAGGAATCTCCTCTGCCTTTCAACAGACATTTCTGTGTCCTTTACCTGATCAGAGGCTGGTGTAACGCTACCAGTGACGCATGCACTGTGACGGATATCACTGACAGGTGGAAATAGTCAAACATGACAGGAACATGGTGGTGCAGACCTCTCCGGGGGTGGAAGTGAAGACACAGTGTACGGCTGCTGATCATGGGGATCGCTGGAACATCTCTCAGCCTGGAAGAGAAACAGGTTTACAAAGCTTAGTGAAAGCTTGAGTTGTCACAGCCTGTAACATGCTTCAGGCATCAGACTGGGATATGGCTTGAGGTGAATTTTTATCACTTTCCACCTTCTTAGATGTTTATATAACTGATGAGTATCTTGTGTTGTACTTGTGCCTGGCATAAATATAAATATAAATGCAAAAATAAGTAATAAATAATAGATGTAGATATATATATAAATATATAAAAGAAAAATAGATGTGACACAATTCTGATTTCCCCTGGCAATTGTCCTTGATGTCCACCTATCCACTAGTTCTGGGGACATCAAGAACTAAGCAGCAGAAGGAAATGCATTTAGTCAACTACTCAGCTTATTTGGGTGTTCATAGCCAGGAAAGCTCACTACTTGTGATTTTCAGTGTAAGAACAATCAACTCATGCAATCTCTTAGAGTTAGAAGCAGCCCTGTGTCAGAGAGAGCTGAAAATATTCAGAGTACTTTTCCAGATTGCTGAAAAAGGTTTTTTCAAGAAGTGAAAAAAAAAAAAAAAAAAAAGAGTAGGTGAAGTAACTGAAGAGAAACAATCTAAGTTGTATTGGCTTCTCCCTTTTTTCAGTAAATAAAACTCAAGACTTTATTTTAAAAATTTATTATAACTATTCCAGAATAACTTTCCTATTGTGCAGTGAACCACATAACATCCGAGTTGCCTATTGGGCAGGAGACCGAGATGTAAACCTGGAGTATACCTAACCACATCCTCCCAATGCAAGTGAAACTCACTTCTAGAAGAATTGTTTCACAGCATTAAAGACCCTTCTGAAGCCAATTGTTTCCCAGAGCTAAGAAAACCTTTGAGGATACAGTTAAGTATGGTGCATGGTTAGTCCCAAGAAGTGCTTCAAGGAGATTCGCAGAATATAATTTTCTAAAAATCACTGCTTTTCTTTATAGTAAATCAGATTAATCATTCAGATGATAACAGTATTTAAATGTATGTGTTAGGGCACAATTTCATAACTTGAATGTTTTAGTTCTTTTTATTCTTGGCTATCACTTAATATTTGTTTTTTCTCTCCTCTAGAGAGGCTGAATAACGTCTCGGATCATACTTTCTGCTATGTCTCAGGAAGGGATACTACTCCCACTTCACCTAAAATTATGGAATCAAATGCAGTTGGAAGAAATCAAATTAAATGGGAAGACTTTTTCCTTCTAAAATATAGAGACAGCTTTGGTTCTTAATACCAGAAAAGTGCTTAGTATGTTCATACACTGATCTTCAGCCAGAAAATACATCGTTGTCTCCTGAGATAAATACATTCCTGAACCACAGCCCCTGCTCACATGGAGGTCAGTGATGATAGTCCCTTTGACTTTAACAGAAGCAGAGATAGAGTAATACTTAACACCCTTGAAAACCTCACACATAAAGGAAAAATAAATGTTGTTCCTTTAAAAAGGAGTATGAGACAGTCTTCAAATACAGAGAGGGGAAACAGAAAAACTTCAACACTGAGACAAAGGAAAGACTTATCAAAGCTATCTCTTTTTCCAAAGGACTCTCACTTAATCAAAGTAATTTCCCAATTGAATTAGCCCCTGCATTACCAACTGAGCTTTAAAACAGCACTTACTGTTGTTCATTATCAGTAAAGTGCAGGTCCAACTTGAGCTGAAAATCTGCCTCACTCAATGCATCTTCCACCTACAAAAAGAGAAAGGCAAGGTTACCTTTATAAGTTGGCACCTACAACACTAAAGGCAAAGGTAGATGGGTTTGTCTGATAAGACCAAAGGCAAAAATATGCAGCAACAGCAGCACTCCACCACAGTGGCAGAAAGGATCAAATGTGACAGCAAGTCGAGGTGTTATCTGCTCCTGGGTGTTCTGTCATGTAAAAAAAAAAAAAAAAAAAAAAAAAAAATCACTCCAGACGAGAGTAACTAGAGTGTGTAGAGCACTGAATTTGTTGGATGCTTACTCTTTGCACACTGAGAGTCAGTGGAATAATTCTGAAGCTGCGCTCCCTCACTAAGCAAGTATTCATTTGGGTTATCTTGTCAGCTAAATGAGAACAAAGAGCAGGTTTTCTTGGTTGAGCAATAGCCATGAATCCTTCTGGTTACCTACCTGTAAAGTAATGCAAGGGTTGAAGTTTACAGCTTAAAAAAATCAAAAATATCTCAAACAATTCTGACAATTTCTGATCTCTCATCATTTTTTTATTTTATTTTCTTTTATTTTTTTTAGCAAACTGAGGCCCAGTCACTCTTTATGGCCCTTGATACAGATTCATGGTGGAAGTTTATCATTGATTCTTATCTAGATAATTTTCTTTGTAAAAATTCAAAGGCTTTTGTTGTTTTTAAAATTTTCAATTAATGGACATTTAGCTTTTCATTTTGTTGCAGAGAGCTGAGTATGTTTATATATGGTAGGATTCAGCTCACTGAAAATATGTATGATCGTAAACCAGCTCACTGGTACCTTAATCTAATAGGTCCCACCAGCAAGATTACCCTTATTTTATTGTCAATAAAATACTTTCATTAGATTTTCTGAAACAGTATATGAAGGGAGGCCAGTTTGTTAGCTTCACCTGAAAAGCACTACACTGGATAACACATCCCATTTTGGAAAAATTAAAAATTAACTATAATCAATGGAAATAAATATATTAGAATGAAAGGATTAAGTGACCCAGCACTTTTTCCTTCACTCCTTTGAAATGTCCTTTCTTCCACAGCAATGTAGATTTAGTAGAATATTTTTTTTTTTTTTTTTAAAGCGCTTTTATTTCTATCAACCTGAATGGAAATATGAACAAAAAATTACTCATTTTATTACCAAAATAGTCTTTTTCTGTGAGTGTAAGCATCCTTTGTTGTATACCAGAGTACAACAAGAGATGCACAAGAATGCAGGTGGAAAAGTGTAGTTGTTCACTGGGGATATATAACTTCTTTTTACCCAATTTTTGCCACAAAAAGGTGAGGTGAGACATCTAGGTTCTATCTTTTGTCAGTGGAAAGCAACGAGCAGATGCATACAGTGAACTGACCCACCCTGAGGTACACATTGAGAAAAGAAAATTTATTTCTGTTTACACCTGTCTCTTTCAATTGATAGATCCCAGAGAAATATCTTGCTCTAGATACACTTGAATTTTATATGGCTTAAATTACACAAGATGAATTCAAGTTTATTGAGCTGATTAGCACTTTCTTAAGAACAGACTATACCAAAAATGCACTGAAGGCAATGTCAGAGGCATCTAGTCTGCTCTAACAGTTAGGAATCATAAAATATATATAATATAAACCATGTTTAGCTGTACTTTGACAAAATTATCAAAGATGTAAAATTTAAACACTTCTGAAGTAATATGATATATCTCCTAGCATGACCACCACTCACAGAGATGTGAGAGGAAAATTCCAGCTTCTGCTTATTGAAAATGTGCTTTCTTTTTTGTGTTTCTCTCAAAACATCTGGAAGTATATATTTCAGAAAAAAAATATAATTTTTTTTCCTTTTTGTTACTAAAAATCACAGTTGATGGAATTTGCAAAGTAAATAATTATTATTGAAGCTACAGTCTGAATTTAAACTAGGAATTCAACTCAAGTATAGTGCTTCAGACAAAGCAAACCTGATCTTCCAACAGAGTGGATGAAAATTTGGGTCTTTGCCGAATACTGCTGAGCACCTGCAACTGTCACGGAAAACGGAATCTGTGTTTACAACAAGTTCAATAGCTAGTGACACCAGCTCAAAACACCTTGAGATAATGAGCAGATGTCTGAGAGATTTAGAGATATTCATCACTGCATGGGGTCATGCATTAAGGTGCAAGTATAGGATATGTTTAATCCCAAAAGTGTATTGCAATCAGACTGCTCAGAATAGTGCAAAAACCCACATAAAATCAAATCATATTTCCCACTACAGAGATTACCTGTTTTCCTTTGTATATTAGAGTTATTAATATTAAGAAAAGTTAAAATCGGACCGTTCAAAAATCACTGAATTCTTCATGAGAAAATATTGTTAAAAGGCATATGCACAGGTTGAGACACAACAGAATTATGTACAGTAATTACATGACACAAGTTACTATACAGCTTTGATAATGCTGGAATTTCCTGTGTTTTAGTTTCTTTCACTTATTAGAATCACAGGTGCAAAAGATATATGAAAAAAAAAAGAAAAGAAATGGCCTTTCCTTAGCTCATACAGAAGAGGCACTGAAATTTTCATCATTCCTCATTCTCCTGTATGAAATAATATTGTCCTTAAATGAAATAATGTTTGTTTATTTTAGCACTACTGGGACTACTATGATATTTTCCACAGTTATAATTTACATACTGTTTAATTTTCCAAAAGTCTGATAGACTATCAGATTTTATTTATTTATTTATTTATTTATTTATTCATTCATTCATTCATTCATTCATTCATTCATCCATTTATTTCTATCTCCTGAAGATAAGTTTTAAATTTGCACACCAACCTACTTAAGAAATTAGCCTGAAAAATTTCTGTGGAATATAATTAGTGCTTCATAGAATCATAGAATTATAAAATGGTCTGGGTTGGAAAGGACCTTAAAGATCATCTATTTCCAACCGCCCTGTCATGAGCAAGGACACCTTCCACTGGATCAGGTTGCTCAAAGCCTCATCCAACCTGGCCTTGAAGTAGTTTGACTGGCTAAATGAAGCAGTGTCCTCTCAGATACTTTGTGAAGGGTCTTCTAGTGTTTTTTACAAAGTTCTTTGACCTCTCAGCTACGTTAATGATTAAAATCACAACTCGTGAAAGAGAAATTAAAGATCTGTGTTTGTGGAAACACATTCATACTAAAAAAAGGAATATTATTCTGCTGTGTAATATTCCATACAACCAAATAAAAGGGCAATTCAGAATGTCTGACCTCTTCTGAACAAAAATGTTGAAACCTTTCTTTAAAATAGTACACGCATTTCATTCTTTATTTTTCCCCTAAAATGAAACAAGGTTGAAATTATTTTTTTCATTTCTCATTTGATTAATTCCTCACTGTTCGCATCAGCTCAATACCGTTCTATATATTCTTGTAACATCAGCTTGTGTCTTGTGAAAAGTAATTCTGTAAATTCAGTATCCTGTTCTTCATTGCTGGGATGTGCTTAAATTTCCGCCAATGCTCCCTTCTTTGGCCTCAGCTTACGCAAAAAGACCCCACACTCATCTGTGAGCACACACAATTTTCCCAAAGGTACTGTCCAGAGTTCAACCTGTTTTCTAACCTCTGCATCCTGTGCCAAAGGACTGCACTGACAGAGTAATGCATTTTATAAGACACTGTTTGGAATCTTTACAATAGAAAGCATTTGTATATGAAAAGTGAAAGTATTTTATATAATAAAATGTATTTACAAAGCAAAGTACTCCAATTTCTGCTGAACTGGCCTAGAATCAAGTGCATAATTTCAGGTTTGAATTCCAGTTTTTCAGATTTACATTTACATCTTTGGTTTAACTTTTAAGAGCTGTGATAATACTAATAAGTGACGTTGCCTTTGTTCTTATGATATATTTCCATAACATTTAACCATTTACCCAGAATGTCAGACTGAATGATCTGGATGTCTCATCTCATTTAAATTTCTCTGGAAAGTAAAAAATCTAATATACTGTGATATCCCGGCTTACCTCACTCTGTCCTCTCCCTGCTACTAATTTGTCCCTGAATGGAGCCAGCATGCAAGGAGACAAGTTACATGTCTTACTGCTTGATGAAAGAGGCAGAGTTTATTCTTTAGTAGAATGAAAGCAAAAGCTTATGAAAATAAATTAGACTTCTTTGTAACACTAAAAGTTGCTTCAGCCCTGCAATATTGTCTTTTATGAATTCAAAGGATGTGGCATTCTGGGATAACACACAAAAAGGCATTTAATAAACCAGAGAGTTTTAAATCACCATTTAGATGGTGAAAGGTACGCTCAGTGCCACTCCTAGGTTGGATAATTGAGGCTTCTTCCATTTAATGCCAGACAAAAAAAGATGTATTTCCATATTTAAGCTTAACTAGGGTTATGCAAGAGGAGGAAAAAGAAAGAAAAAAAAATCAATAGCAAATAATCTAATCTGGACATGCACATTGGGTTTTGTTGCTTGGGGTTTTTTTTTGTTTGTTTGTTTGTTTTTTTGTACTAAGCCTATCTCAGCAACCTATCTCATCAACAAATCTATCCTGAGGAGGAAGTATACTGCTCCCTTGTTACGTTACTTGATAATTCCAGCTCTGACAACAGAAACTACATGGACCATATGAACCCAGTACTTCCATTACCCAGTCTTAACTTCCTTGTCTGTTTATCATAACTTCCATTTACAGAAAAAGCAGCAAACGGATCTCTCACCCTCAACCAAAAACCTGACCATAGCACACAACTGGCACAATAAAAGACTCATATCTGTTATGTATTAAATAAATTAAGTTATGAACAGAGATAATATTTAGAAAACTTTACAGATCTCTAGGTGTTTTTCCAATGCCACATTGCAAGGATTGCATCCAACGTATGAGATAGGTAACAGAGATGCCAAACTGTCTCTGAACAATAGTTGTGGATAAAGTAAGTTTCTTCTGAGCATGGTGCCCAGTAGAGTGGCACACTGGTCTCTCTCATACTTATATCAAATTTATAAAGTTGTGGAGGACAAGACATCAAAGCCGAAAACAGAGGCCGGGGAGCACTAAGCAGAAGTATACTTTTCTAATCTGTTCAACATGAATAAAGTTTTTCAGACCTTTATTTTTTTTGTGTTTGATTCTTTAGAGTGTCTTCAGCAACTCATCTGTGACCAACAGACCTGTTTATCCTCTTATTCTACACCCGTGAAAACCCAAAGCAACTTCACCATATAGAGATAATGGAGTTTTGTCTGTGCAAAACCATTCCGTAAGCAGAGAATTAGGCAGCTGTCCTTTTCCCAAGAGACCTCCTGTGAAAAGACAAGTGTGATGCACCCAGCACATCAGGAGTCAGAATGAGTTTAAACTGTGAGGAATCTTGTGGGATTTTTTTTTTTTTTTTTTTTTTCATTATGTGAGGTGCACAACTTTCCTGAATATAAATGCAAAAATAATCAGAAATCATCCCTGCTCAACACAGTGGAAACTGCTATAATTTGAGAGGAGGGACTTTTAATCAGTGATGTTCCACTGAGGAAGGATAAAATTAATATTCAATTAAGCACGTTGGAACATTTTCCTAATGAATACTGATAAACTTGCATTTAGTAATTTTTCATATAAACTTAAAATAACAATTCTAGGGAGGAATTAATTGATGACACTATGTTAAAAAATGAAACAAACTACCAAGAAAAAAGTGGGAGGGAAAAGGAAGCTTGTGAAATAAGTTTAAATTAAGTTTTGCAGCTGTTTTAATTTAGATCTATATATAACTCATGTATATATGGGTTAAAGTAAGATGAATCAGAAATATTAAATCTCTTAATGCTCAAATACAAAGTTACACAAGGAAGCGCAGGTGAGCACCTCTGGCCCCAAGTTCAACACACAGCATTTCATTCACATTGACTGTATAATTTATAGGACCTATTTTTGATGGCATCCTGATTTTGCAAAAAAACAGCTGTTGTCATGTGTCTCATTATTACTGAGAGAAGAGTGAGGAGACATCTGAGCGGTGGAAAGGGACTGAGTAGCTTGGTCACATTATTGTCATTGTTGTAGCAAAAACCCATCACACAGAAAGAGGAGAAGATAGCAGTAATGGATGGCAGGAGTAGAAGTTGGTTGGTCTTGGTAAGACGCAGAAGATTCCTGGTTTTCTCAAGTGAGGTTGATCTATACAGATATGTAGAATGAGCAATCTAGTGCACAAATGACAAACTATGGTTGATACATTTGAGTTTCTGATAACCTGATTTACCAGTATATGTCAACTTCTTATTCCACTGTAAAGCCAAGTTGTAAACTACTTTTCATAACAGGCACAGCGCAGAGGGTCTGCCTGACTTAATTCACATGTTTATAGTGTTGGCATTTACAAATAAACAAATCACCCCAGGCAGCCCTGTCAGCATATGTAATGATGGGTAGAGGACAGTTGATCTCCTTCCAATGCAGATGCTAGTATTTCGTCAGATAAATCATGCTTTTATATCCACCAGCTACACTGATGAGATCTGTGATAGCACAGGGACTCCATGACAGCTTCTCAAATGGAGATATGTGTACAATGGACACCTAAAGTTAGGTAAGAGGAATCCCAGGCCTCCTGGTTTTATGTACATTCCAAGACAACTCACCCTTTCGCCATCCAGAAGCAGGTGCACTCTGAAGTTCATTGATTCATTAAGAATTATTTCTTCATTTCTGTACAAAATCTGAAATATTCTGCTGTAAATGTTGTTTTCATGAACGCAGGCAGAGCAGAGGCTGGAATCACCTGCATAAAACATAGACAAACTCCTGGTGTGATTTCTTCAGGGACATTATTTTTTTCTTTTACATTTTCACTTCAGGATTACCTAGGCCAGTTGTATTAGTACTTGTAATTAAGCACTTGTATTCTCAATAAATAATGGTAATAGAGCAGGTTGTTATTGTGGGTTTCAGGTCCCCAAACATTGTATTTAAAGAAAATAAATGTTAAACTGTAGGCAGGCTGGATTTCAAAATGAGAATAGCTGACCCTGTGACAGCACTTATCTTATTAACTTTTTTTCTAATGAAAGTTAAAGCATCAAATGACTTCTAGGGAGGTTTGCTACCCAGCACCATGAGGACTGAGGTTGTTTGTGAAATTTCATCTTTTGTCTGCAATGGTCATGTTTCACAACAGAAAGTTTTCTTGTGATGTATGGTGCTCCCAGAGGTTACTACATGGGAGTGGGGGACAATAGCCAACAGCTGATCTCAAATGTAGCACCTGCAAGTGCAGAGGCATCTTAAGTTAAAATAGAGAAAAATAAAAAGTAGCCATTTTTTCAAGATTCCAAAAGTCCAGTGTAATCTTTCAGGTCCTTGACCCATGTGAGAGCTGCTAGTTTGACCCATACATCTGGGATTAATCTGAGGAACTCAAGAACCCAAACCCTAAGTTTCTCCACACTGAATTCAGTCAATATCACAAATCAGATCACTACAAATGAACTTCACATAAACACAGGTGAGATTTGTCCTTCCTAACTTTTAGAATTTAACATATCATTCACCTGACAAGTAAAAAAAAAAAAAAAGTACATTCTGTAGATTAAGGCAAATTTTGGCTTGAAGTCCACTGCTTAATTGAGTAATTCTTCTTTCACTAACAGGAAAACAATGTGACTTGCTCAGCAATACAAACCCACATTGGAAGCAAGAAAATTTACTGCAGTGAATTCCTTTCAGAGGAGCCTGCAATGACTGTGTGACTAATTAACGAACAACTGGGCATCAGAGTTAGGTACTTCCAGGTTGTGTCTTGGCTGTCACTCAGAATTCCCTGCTAATTCTACTTCCATAGTGCCAGACCGATAACTTCCTGCAAAATTAATTCAGAGCTAGTTTTGTCCCTTTCTAGCATTCAGTGCTGTAGGAATCTAAGCTTTTGAAATACAGTCTTTTAACAAATACTATTTTGGAACCCTTCTGACAAGGTGTGTTTAAAAAAGGTGTATCAGTATTAGTCCTTCAAAGAGAGATAGATCTGTGATCGTCATCAGGAAGCCAGTAGGCACCTGCTTTTTACAGTTTTTCAGCAGATACTTCTGAGAATTTGAGTCTTTGTAGAATTGTTTTGAGTCCATGAGCTGTGGTAAGATAAAAGTCCTGGTCAGAAAGTCTTAGGGACTGCTGGTTTGTCAAGAGTTTCAAATCTGGACAGGTCTATTTTGCTCTGCTAAAATATGCTTTGCATTTCAGTGCAAGAATCATACATTCTGATTTGCAATCAGAAGTCAGTGAGTCAAGACTGACAGAGGACAAAGGATTTCCCGAGATGAAGTTTAGTTAGGGGGAAAAAAATAGAAGAAGAAAAAGGACTTTTTTTTAGGAAAAAAAAAAAAAAAAGTAATAAAGGCCCCAGCAGGCAAGTGAATAGAGTTTTGTCATTATAATGATTAGTTTTTGTGGCGCCAGTCTGCTAGAATAGTGCAGACAAAGAAGTACTTTCTCAAAAAAAAAAAAAAAATCATATAGGAGAGTTGATTAAATACCAGTAAGACTTGAACTAATTAATTAGCATGACCATAGCACTGTTATCCAGACTACATTAAAATAATTTTCCTAATCCTGACTTTTACCAAGCACACCCAGGAACAGCCTAAGTGTTTCACCCTGCTGTTGTCTTCCCATCACATATCCTGCACAACAGTTATGCATAAGTCCAGGCAGCTTAGATAAATACACTTTTGTTTCCTGTGCTACACCAGTTAGGCTAGAATGTTTCAACCTGATTAGCTCTTCAAAAGCATGCAGTCATATTTATTTTAATTTAAACTTCATCATATTAGAGACACTGCAAAAATCATGTTAGAGGTATAATGCATTCTTATTCCAAGCTGGCAAACAAAGGAAGCTTTATGTTATTAGATTTGGATATTGATATACCGGTACCCTTGTAGGACAGAAAGTTTAATGTCATTTTCATTTCAAACATGCTCCTGTGCAGACCACTCCTAGTGTGTAATTGCTTTAGGAGCTAGATTTGCAAGGTGCCATAAAGAGTCATTTCTCTTGTTGGAAAGGTTAAAGTCAAAGACATGCTGCAATACTTAGAGTTGTCTCAAATCAGTGTGAGTGAATATGATACTACAGGGCAAAAAAATTGCTCAGTTTTAGGCAGAGATCTACCTTTCCAGAGATCTGGCAGAGAACTACAGCAGATGAGTACCTGATCTTCTAAACACAACCCATCCCTGCCTATTTCAATGGCCACAGTCTGCTTCTTTGTCTCTTGAATACAACATAAGGCTGTGTCAGGAGTTTTCTCAGAGGAGCACTTGGCAGCATGAAGATGTCTTAGTAATGCTGACAGCAATGCAAGCAGCCTACCTTTCAAAGCAACGAGGAACGACAACATCTCCACAGATATTGCCCTTCAGGCAGTAGCACTCACTGAAGTATTCTCTACTTTCAGGTACAGAGACCAGGCTGTATGACTGCACTCGGGTTTCTTTCACTAACAAGAAGTGGTACTCTCGCCAAACACACTCTTCCTTAGTCTCCTCCATGAAAACATCATCATCCTGCTAACTTTTACAAACTTCTCCTTCCTGGGATACCTTCTGACACCCATGTATCTCTAATGCCAACAGCAGTGGCATAAGGTTGGCATTTGTCATGGCTGACACTGTTCAGAGAGGGTTGCTGGCAGGAGACCTAACAGATGTGCCCCCATGTTCACACAAGCACCTCTGTCCTTTGTCACAAAGCACAGGATGGTGTGAAAGAGTAGCTTGAAACTATAGGCTTTCCCAAATCTCTTGATAGAATAATCCCAGTTACAAACAACTCAGCTATATCTGCACTGCTCAGCACTCACATGCTGTCCAAGGAAGACAGACACAGTGTGTGGAAAGTGCTGGAAGCTCTTACTCCCTGGTAGGAGCTGGAGCTAGGACTGTATTGACCTGCATTTAGCTCTTTATTCCACTGTTTCAAAGGCTTGAGCTTTGGTGAACTCAACAAGGAAAGTCTAATTTTGTTATAATGAGGTTTTGCTCAGTAAATTTCCTTGTTAGGAGATTTATTTGTGACACTTGCAGTGCTCCTTAAGCTAGAAGGAATCCTATTTTCCTATTTCCTTTTCGTAAGTGGTTATTACATTTACTGCTTATCTTCTTTGCATTGAATAGGTCTTCAAATTAGCTGGAAAATGAAAGACCTCTCAGGGTTATAAGAACCGTTGCAAGTGTGAACAGGACAGTTGTTCTCCACAAACATGCCTGTTGATGCATCTCTCTACTCTTTCCACAGGAAATCCCTTTACAGATTATTGAGTAATGTGATTTAAAAAAAAAAAAAAAATAAAGGAAGGGGAAAAAAAAAGTCTTTGTAGTTGTTCATGCTTCCATACACATAGTATAGGCTACCTATACGAACCAGTCAGTATATCAAGTCCTGCTTTCCCACTGTCTTCATAACCTATTTACCAAGCTCCCACGGATACACACTCTTCACATCTGGAAGTTTCTATAGATGGAGATTTCTAAATGTTACTGCAGCAGATCATACAGAAATTATTCATTCGTTTAAAGAATTGGAGAGAGACTTTGCTATTTCGATCCTGGAGGCCCTTGAAAACATCTGTCCAGATAGTCTTACAAGGAGGAAATTGATGTGCCTATAAACAAATTCAATATTTATCTTCAACCTAATTTACTGAGAATAGAAGATATATTGTTCTGATGACCACTGCCAGTAGGAAGGCTGGGGGTTTGGTGCTGGGTGTCTGCAGCAGATGTGAAAAAGGCCTGGAAAATAGAATTAGAATAGAATAGAATAGAATAGAATAGAATAGAATAGAATAGAATAGAATAGAATAGAATAGAATAGAATAGAATAGAATAGAATAGTTTTGCAGAATGTCTCAGGTTGTATAATGAGAGTTGGGATGGGAAAATAGAAAGAAGTAAGCAATGGCTAAGAAAATCCTGTTAAACATCCTCAAGAAAAAGCATTGGAACCTGAAAGACACCAACAGAAACCATAGTCCCTTACAGAGACATGCAACATCTGATCAATCTCATTTAATCATAGCTTCGCTGTTGGCAGTAGGTATAATTTGATAAAGTTGATAATGAAATCAAATTTAATTTACTAACGTACTACTCTATTTGTGTTTTAAAGGGGTGTGATATGACAGAATAATTTGCCCTTCTACTTGAAGGACCCACTGGTACATCAACTGAAAGTATTGCCTGGTCACACTGGCAGCATCCCTCAGCTGGTGCAAAGACAGGGACTTAAGTTTTCTTGATTTTCTAATGTTCCCATTTATGTTATTTCTCCTGGCAGCACCCTCACACCACTTCTGTTCATGTGAGGAAAGGAAGACGTTTCTAGGGAAAAGTAATCAAAGATGTTGATAATATTCTAAAGGTCAGAACTCCTTCCCTGACCTTTCTAAGATCCTAAAACACACAGCAGATAGATTAGCACTCCTTCCTGCAAACTCCACTGTCCCATTATCCCATTTGTCCTCTCCAGATATCCCACTTCCTTCATTTTTTTTATTCTGAGCTTTTATAACATCCTTTCCCCGCTTTAATCATCCCTAAATTATCTCCCTTCTTCCCTTTAAATCTCCTGTATTTGAACTATCCTTTACCTACTTTTTTTTTTTTTTTTAACCTCTGTAAAAATGGTTTGAGAGGTTTCATAATTGTTTTATGTCAATAACATTCCATGGAGCAAACAAACAATGAATTCACCTTGGCAGAATCAACTGACAATGACGGGCACATATCTTAGCCTCTGATTTCTGGCAAGGAGAGACTTTGAAATGTGTAGCTGAGACTTGATGATTAATGTTTTCCTCAGAGCCACCTAAGTCATATGAACCCTTGCTGTTTGCAACACAATAGAATTGGCGAGGTTTTATGCCCTCTGCAATCTGTTTGGTGTTTCAGTGATTAGCATGCTCCGATCTCAACAGCTCGATTCTTTCCATAATTACATTTTTGATTGTGCTTTCTCCTGACATCTATAATTGCCAAAGAAAAATGGAATAAATGTTAACCAACAAAACTTTTCAAGGACGGCAGTAGGCATCCTGGTCCAAGACCTAGATTTGCCCAAGTGTATAGGTATAATCTGACCTTTGAGAAATGCTGAAGTTTTGTTCATATTTATTTTTTCAGGGCTTTAAAATATGTAACTGGATAATTGCACAGACCCTAATTCAGAACTCTTGCATGAGGTAATGATCCTATGATAGGAGGGTACCTTCAAAGCCATGAGTGAAAGGTAGTATGTTTTAGAGTTTCTGAATGAAAAGCAACAGTTAGTAAGGAAGAGTTTTTAAGTTACAGTACTACAGTACAGTGAGTGTGATCTTCATTATATCATTTTTTAATTCTGCTTTCAACAGGTACCAGAAGCATGAAGAAAGCCTTGGAATTAAATCCTTGGTTTATTTTATAACTTACCACCTCGCTAATAATAACTTTAATAATGTTAGACTTCCTTACACAACAAGAAGCATGAGACATAAATGAAATGTGAAAACCTGTGTTCTCCAGAGGAAACACACTAAAACCTCTTTCACAGCAAATTTTCTCCTATACAACTTTTCTATTAAACTTGTAGGACCTGACTACAGCTTTGCTGAGAATTACAGGGGGAAGTATCATACTTATACCCCTCTGTTACCTCTGCTTCTAGTATGCTTTAACTTCTGGGTTTGACAAAGAAAGAGAAGAGATAGGATTTACTCTGATTCTGTCCTCTATTCAGTAGCCCAGAGACGTAAGATTAATTACTATTTTTTCAAAATAAGGAAGGAGGAAATATGATGATCAGTCCAGACACTCTGCTGCTGGAGAGCTTACATTGCTTCCTATCCCCTATGCAAGGCAGAGAACAAATAAAGTAATATTTTTAAATTTTAAATATAAAATTAAAACTCCAGGGAATAGGGCCTTTTAGAAAGGTAACTTCAGGTTTACATCCTGCTTTCTCCAGAATTCTCTCTCTACGGTTTATTGAGCACTGTGTGAGAGGTCTAAAATGAACAGGGAGTGATTATAGAGTCAGAAAAAAATCCATATGGAAAACAGATATAACTTCAAATCTAGCTTCTTTAATGCCTTTAATACTATAGCACTGGAAATAAGATAATTACTCAACTGCTGGCAACTTCTTGAATCTCTCTTGCTCTCTGAGAAAAGTAGTATTATGCTGCTGTTCAGATAAATGGAAAAGCAGGGTTCTGCTAAGTTTTGCTTTAATGAAAGAGATGCTTTTCAATACTGTGGGAAATCTAGAGTTGTAAATAGAATTTTACTGTAAATATTTATTTATTAATAAGTGCACACTTAAACATTTGTATTTCAGATTAATTCAGAGCCACAAGGAGCATATCCTAGTCTCTATACTTGGGTTCCCACACAAGAAATACTCAGAGACATATGATACTTTTAAACATAGATGGGTTCTTTCTCCCAGGTCACTTGTGCACAGACAGATGAAGGGCATTGCAACGCACTCACTTGAGAAAGAGCTGTGAACGTTTTGAAACCTTCCTACCCACAAACCTTATGTTACTACCCACGCAGACATGTTTTGTTAGCGGTTCATGTGATCTTTCCTAATCTGCTTCAGTGAAAAGTCAACTGTTGGTAAATCACAGCAGAAGGCAGTTTAAACTGAGCTAGATGTCCTTACCCTGAAATGAATTGGAAGCAATCAAATAGTCTATTCACATAGGTGGAGAGGGAGGGCGATAATAAATGAGTATAGAAAGTCTTACCTCTAAAATCTCAGTCTGGTCTAGCTGTAGCCCATGTATCTGCAAACTGAGTGATCTCTACAGCACACATCATTCTGGTTAGTACTGTTATGAACATAACCCAAATTTATCTAGTGGATGACTATGTCCCTCACCCACCCAGACACACAGTTTGGGCTGTCCTGTCCCTTTGTCTTCAGCATCTGAAATTCCACTAACCTCACGAAGAAGAGTTAGCTCTTGTTCAGCAACCCTACAAAATAGGTAAGGATTT
>NW_010325714.1:0-26944 GCF_000700745.2 Antrostomus carolinensis | reverse complement strand
TCCAAAATTCTTAAACACTTGCAGGTCACACTATTTTTTTTCTATTTTTTAGAGAAAATTAAGACATGGGCATTCCTCAAATAAACAGTATGCCATCTTGCTAGAACCTTAGCACTGTACTGCAAAATACAACCAAAAGAGACCAGAAAAATCTTGTGAAATAGTCCTGTTTATCTAACTTGCTTTTTTTTTCCCTTTACCATCTGTTTGAGCCATATGCCTTCTTAAATAAGAGCTAATTATAGGTCTCCACCACAACTAATCAAATAGTGGTAACTGTTGCAAACTTCAGCTGGAAATTTCATTTCTTCTTTATAAAAATTTCCCCCAAACCAGACACTGAGATGGTTGCCTTTCTCTGGTTTCCTGGACTTGGGTACACAGTACTTATAGCTGATGCACACACGTCTGCGTTAACATATGGGAGAAACTAATAACAAGCTGGAGAAATAGTAAGAGCCAAAGTACTGTTCCCACCAAGCACATTAAGAGGGGTGACTTTGGGACAGAAAGTGACTGTGTCTCATAAATATCAACTGACATGTGCTGTCTTAATGTTTTGAATTTTCCTTCATTGCCCCTGTGCTGTTGTACTGAGTGAAAGAGAGAAAAGAAACAACCCTGTCACAAAATTATCTGGCTTTTAGCACTGAAGAAATGGAGCAACGAAAGAACCAATACTAAAATTAAATTTTGGAAGAGAGATTCCAGTCCATTTAAAGAACAATAAATTTCCTAATGAGCTCAAAAGAGACAAGATTTCACTTTCATGTCCAATGAGCATTTGTATAAATGTCAATTTACACCATTCAGGCAAATGTTTTATAACTGCCTCCAGTGTCAATGTCACTTTGCATTGCTGTGTAATGTGAAAGGACTGAAGGATAAATATTAATCCAGTCCAAAATACAGCAAATGAAGTATTGAAGTGCCTTTAAAAAAACCCAAACACTAAATAGCTTTTTTAGTATCACAAGACTATGACAATTTCAGACTGTCATGCTGACCTTCCAGTTTAGAACAAAAAAACAAAAACAAAAAAAAAAAAAAGGAAAATGGAAATAATATGTTTTAAGCCATCAGGCAGGTAATTGTTTCCCATTATAACTGCCACAACTTCTTTGTGTAAATGAGTGGTACACTTAGAAGAAAAAGAACTGTTTCAGGATTCTACTTCCTCAGCACAAGAAAATCATGGACCTGTTGGAGAGGGCCCAGAGAAAGCAAAAAATTGTCAGGGGGATGGAACACCTCTCCTATGAAAGGCTGAGAGATTTTGGGTTGTTCAGTCTGAAGAAGAGAAAGCTCTGGGGAGACCTTATTGCAGCCTTTCAGTACTTAAAGGAGATTTATATAAAGATGGGGACAAACATTTTAGCAGGGACAAGGGGTAATGTTTTTAAATTAAAAGAGATTAGATTAAGACTAGATCTAACAAATAAATTTTTTACAATGAGGGTGGTGAGACACTAGCACAGGTTACACAGAGAGTTGGTAGATGCCCCATCACTGGAAACATTCAAGGTCAGGTTGGATGGGGCTCTGAGCAATCTGATCTAGTGGAAGGTGTCCCTGCTCACTGCAGGGGGCTGGACTAGATGGCCTTGAAAGGTCCCTTCCAACCCAAACTATTCTATGATTTCCTTTCAGCTACTATTTTCTTCTGGCTACCAATGGGAAGATTTCCTTCCACTTTTCTCACCACTACCTACATGATATTTTGACAACTGGAACACCACAAATTTGTAAAGATTCAGAGTTAAAATGCATATTAAAATGTGAATATGTGTACTTTACAAACACTTAAGCATGGATATAACATTAGGACCTACCTGTTATTTCCTCAGTGCTGCCTAGCATATCCGGCATCATCTCCTCAACACAACAGCAACTGAATCAGAAAAGTCCTGAGCTAAAATCACAGACTTTAAGTCAAAACATAAATTAAAGGTTAGCCAGACAGAGCTGTAACACTTTCAAATCCTCTGATCAATGGTATGGATTTGAAACTAAATGCTCTGCTAATGTACTGTTGCAATGCCTGCTGTGTTCAAGAAGGTGATGGATGAAGGTTGTACATTTATGAAACTTTTATCTTCAGCATTATGTCCAGTTGCACTTTACTCAGATGGTAAATTACTGTGAACTAAATATGTAAAATATTTTGTGACAGTCTAATAAAAAATCTGACATTAAAGCCAATTTGCTAAATGTAAGAAGTAGTCCCTAAGATCCTACTGTACAATAAAAAACCTGAGGTTCCAAAGTGAAGGACCTCAAAGACTTTCATTGGAAGAAGCCACCACTGCTGGTTGGTGGTTCTGAAAAGCCAGGCAAGTTATCTGGGTATTTAAATACAGGTTTCTGAGCCCCACTCTGGATCACAAAAGTAAACACACAAAAAAGGCTTCAAGGCCCTACATTTTTTTTCTTCTTTGTGTATAATCCCAGTCAGGAGATCTTTCATATCCTTTCTGTGATCAGTCTTCAAAGTTAAGTCAGATACAAGACACCTGATTCCTCAACTGCATCTGCTGCAGCTGAAGATCTTTCATTCTACAGGCTGCAGGTTCAATTTCTAGTGCAATGTTCAGGGTGGGTTTGTCACATCCACATTTGCAAGGTGATCCCTCCACATTATGTTCTTCCTCCACATTCAAGCGGACCTGATCAGATCCCTTGCTCATTCAAGAGAGACCTGTTTCTAGTGCCCAGGTAGTCTGTGATTTGGTATTTGTATACAATGGGAGAAAGGGGAGAAACACGAATACCCCCTTTACCTGCTCATAAAACAGATGGAAGGACTCACTGATTTACCAGGGCAAGAGAATGCTCTATAAATCAGATGTTCCTCTTCTGATCCCAATTCTTTCCACAAATTACTATACAATCTTTGTTCTGGAGACATTTCACATGTACAGCACTAGTTTCTCATGGCAAAGAAATACAAACCAGCCTCCAGAAAGGCAATCAACGTGATGGAGATTGGCAGAATCAGACCACAACTAAGTTATATCAGTGTCTCATATTTTCAACACAAGTGTCAACATAACCCATCATAACAGGTGGCACTTAGATACTCAAGCAAAACTACAAAGCCAATTTTTTCTGCTCATGAAAGATGCTAAACAAATAAAAATTTCACCTAAATACTAACAAACATGCACACAAAAATAAATTGAGGTTCCATCTACTGAAAAAGTTTAGGTTGAAAATTAAAACAGTATCATTTCAAAGTAGCTTCCAAATAAGTAAACTATATTGCTAATTTGTAATAGGAACTGTTCCATATAAGCCATAAGTTTAATTGAAACCCAGAAAGTTCTTCTGTATGTTTTGTATCTTTTTAACATTCCTTCGAGTAGATATTTTAAAACCTCTGATCCAGCTGAGACACGAGATTGCTCCTTCCCTAGGTCAGCCAGCTCTTGTCTGATTAGTAATTTAATTGCTGAACTGTCTATACAGCTCAGCAGAAAAATGCAATAGAATTATTTTTTCTTATTCATTTGCTTCTCCAATTAGATTCCATCAATGTCTGCCACTGTGTCAGTACTTTTTTTTTTTTTTTCCTTTTTAATTATGCACATTATCTCAATTGAAGTCCTGTAGCTTCGTTTGGATCACACATGCACCTAAATCAGCAGGAGACCAATCATACTTTGTCAATGCATGTCAGGCACAAGTCATTTGGCTTTCTGTCTGGGATTTCATTGAACTGCGTTAATGTTTTCACTGTCTGTGATGCGCCAAGAGTATCATTAGCTGTTCTCTTTCTTTGGGTTGTTTTCTGGTAAGGCTACTCATCGCCTTCAGTCTGAGTTAAGCGTCATTTAAGTGAAGGATCCGTTATCACTTTCTGAACAGTCTGTCTTTCTCTACATTGCATACATATCATGTTCCTGCAGTAAACTCTTAAATGGACTAAGCAATATAAGACAAAGGGTCCTGAATCTAATCCTACCCACCTTCCTCAGGAAAAGCTGTCTAAGAATTTGAAACTGAAATGGGCCAAATCTTGTCTATCAAAAAAAAAAAGTCATTAAAACTCCCCTATACTCAAAATTTTAAATACCTTTACCTCTCCAAGACAAATAAAGATGCCAAAAAAAAATTATTACCAATACCCTATAGAGACTAAACTTGCAAAAAGTTATAGTAGATTTCTTAAAATAACCCTGAAAATCAATGGCAAAGCTGGGAATGAACTCACATCTAGTATGAAGAAAACCGTGTATTTACTACTCAGCGGACATATGCACTGACGTTGTACTAGATATCACGTTGTAGGGGTGTGTGTCTACACTAACACTATTTAGACAGCACTTGAGATCTGGATTCCCATGCTATCACTGTCTTCTTTCTCAAAGAATAATAAAATTAATAGCATATATTCAAGTGACATAACTTTGGAAACAAACCATCATTTCTGCTGCTACATTTGAATTAAGAGAAGGAACACGAAAGTGCATTGTTCCTCTGGATTTCAGTGGTAGGAAAGTCTGAGAGAAGAGCAAATATTGGAGATCCCAACTAGTAAATACTGCACTAGGCAATCAGAAAAGTACCTATAAAGTAGGGTAAGAAGACTCAAAACTAGTAGAAACAAATTCCCTTCTCTTTTAAATACCTTTACAAATGCTGGAAACCAAGGAGATGCTGTTTTTCATTACCCAGGGAATAGTGATTTAGATTAAGATTGTTCTACAGATATTAAGAAGGAGGAAAAAAAAATTACAGTGCATTTTGCATAAGGCTTTTCCACATGCCCTTGTCCTTGCAAGGATGGCTGTCCTTGAAAATGAGAGCTGTGTGAAATCATATAAGAGCCCATGGGTATGAATCATGGGGAAAAGACTAAGAGTTAGCTTGTTCTTATTTAACATTAATAGAGGGAATTTAAAGACTTGATGGGAACTTTTCACATAGGCAGAAAGGAATGAAAAACTGTGTGGAAATTGGAAAACATCCAAAACGGGCTTGGCAAGAACTTAAAGCAGAAATGGTAGAAAATCTTCATAAATTATAAGGAGAATAAAAAAGAAAAAAAAAAAAAAAAGGAAAGGAAAGGAAGGGAGGAAGTAATAAAGGAAGATTATAGGTTTTCTCAGGACTAAATCATCACTATCGTACAATTAACACCTTACTGCATGAGCTGTTCAAACTTCCCTGGTTTTTGAGTAAAGATGTCGAATAATCTACAGGACATCTTGTTGCTTCATTAGTGTTCCACAAGCAGATGAATTTCTTGTGGGATTCATAAGCAGCCCACCAGTTCACTTTACTTTTTACATCCTTATTGAGACCTCTGGGTATTCTTATGCATCTTTGTCCACTGTAACCAAATTCAACAGCATTTGGTGTCAGTGAGTTTCAGAGGCTCAGTCTTGAAAAAAATTTCCTGTGATGATACTTAAGTTTGTGCTATTTCAGCACCCTGGATACTCCTTTGTTCTCTTTCTGTCTGAAAGGTTGAATTCAGAGGTCAGACAAAATTTATGTTGTTTATAGGAGAGATGCAGACAAGTCATGAGTTGAAGAAGCTTAGCAGCTACAGACATTCAGAACTGCAGACTGTATCTATACAGCATGACAACCATTTCCATGCAGTAATTAATATTTGTCTGTTATAGACTTTCTGGATAGACATTTTGGAAACTACAGCTGATACTCAGTAGTTTTCTATTGCATTGCTCTTTCTGTGTTACTACTGTTTTCTTTGCACTGAAACTAGTTAATTTCCCCTTGCACTGCCCACCACGTCTCTACTTTATATTTTAAATCACATTTCTATCTGGACAGCTAGTCTTGAGTAAGTAAGCAGCAGTAGAGGCTTAACGTGAAAATTAAAACATTAGATACAACTTTTTGCAGATAGATCTTCAAGAATTTCCATCACATTGCCTCTCTACCCATTTGTGAGACAACCTTGTAACGATGGCCAGAGCTGGAATAATCTTATCCTTGGAAGGTGACAGTGGAAGTTATTATGAAATCTCTTAACAAAATAAGCTTGAAACAGAAGACATGAACAGCCAGATAGGTGTTTAGCCGGTGTTTTGTGAAAAGTTTGTACTCCTCTCTTATTTATTACAAAAAATACAGAGTTGAGAAGGACAAAATAGAACCAAGGCACAAATGTTAATCCTGTTTCAATGACCTCAGCACTGAACTTGAAACTAGAAAATACTGTTCCAGCTTTATCAGACACCTGGTCTATGTTACTAAGTAAATTACATGTGACTGGATTAAAATCCTGTCTCCAAGTTGCTAAAGCTAGATCATTAATACACACCTCCTCACCCAATACTCTTCTATACCCAAATCTGAGCAAAGGCAAAGTATCCTGGTTCTTTGAACCATTATGCAGGTAGCAGACCTTTCTGGAACCAAAGATGGATGTTACAAGCTCAGGACTTCTAGAAAACTGGTCAGTTCAGTCAGAATTAGGGCTGAGCAGCTAATTGAATCTTAATTTCTACAATAAAATGAATAATTTAAAGCACACTAACATCAGCACCTGATTTTTTCTTTAATATCTTGTTGTCATTTTCTTAATTTCTACATTTATCTGGATGAAATGACTCAACTTCAACCAGTTTTCCTTCACACTTTTAATATGGACTTTGATGTCTTTTTGAGAACATACTCTATCAGAAAAATAAATATAAATGCACCAGTTTCAAGAAAAATTTCATCTAAAGCTGTGTCAGCACCTCTGAGAAGAGCTCATGTTGGAAAAGCATCTTTCTTCAGTGCAGCTGTGCATTTTCTGCTTGAGAAAATCGTTGAACCTTTTATGATTGGGTCATTTCTGGGAACTCTCTTAAAATATATGAAAAAGAGATGGCTTCCAAATCAAGCCGGCAGGCTTCAGAGTGTAGTGCCTACTGGAGTGTTTTTGTTTCTGCTCTGTTCTACTGTATCTACTAATACGTTCTCTCTGTTCTGTATCTACTAAGACGTTTCATAAGGTTGAACACTTCCAAGTTGCGGATGGCTTTTCCCTTCATGCTGTTCGCTTTCAGCAGCAGTTGTATACCAAGGTCTATCTTGTATTCAGATTGTCACAAAACTTGCAACAACAAGGATCATCTGGTGAAAAAGAGCAGCCACTATGATTAACTCTTCCAGTTACATCTGTTACTCATTCTCTAGCTTTTCACTTGTTTAATTTCACCTTCTGATCTTCTAAATTGGGGATACTGCTGAGGTCCTCTTGGCCTATGTTGAATTATATTTGCAGAGATGAGAGTGATATCAAAATCAGGTGCCTTCAGTGGGAGGTTTGGGTCAGAGTAAGCTTTTTAGTGGACTAACCCCATGGAGGTGTTGCTCCTTCTTGAATCCTTTTAAGGAAATAGGATTGAATTTTATCATTTCTTTTGTGTAAGAAAGCTCCATAAACATACTCTTTACCCTTCCCCTAGTGATGGATCAGCCACTTGAATCAATAAGTATAAGTGAATCAAAATTCTGTGCTAGAATACGCAGGCTACCTCAGGTGTCTGCATTCCCCCTGTTCCCCAGGCTGCTGATAGACCTAAAGGCTTAATGAACAAGAAGTGGTTTTATTCCTTTTATCCATCATTATATTCTATATCACAACTCAGAATATGAAACATGTATTTAGTCAATGGTGATCACACTGTAAGAAATAGAAGTACTTTTTCTCGTACTTCCCCTAGTTTGTATTTATAATCTTGTTTTGTTGTATGAATACAGTCAACAGGCTTTTGTTTGCAATCACCAGGCAAGCAACTCACAGACACAGAAAATCACTAAATTCAGTTCAATTCACGTGTGTTTTCATTAATTGACTGGCTAATGTGAAATGTATCCCCTAAGAACACCCATCTCCTGCAACTGAACACTATGTCAGGGAGCACTCTCTCTTCTGAAAATATTCATCATTAATGAGCCTCAGATTCCTTCCTTGCATAAGCCAATTTCCCAAGCCACACAGTAATTATGTAAATGAAGGTGAAGTTCCTGGTAACTTCCATTGGTTTCTCTCAGCTCACGATTAAAAAGATGAAAAGCATTAAATAACTTTCATTTCAGTTTGGGGAATTTTTTGGATACCCAAAATGATTTTTTATTATTTTTTTTTTTAAAAAGGACATTTAAAATGAGCTTTCTTCTTTATCCCAAAAGGAAAACAATAAATGGATGAAAACCCACTTACAGATGATATTGCTCAGAGTTTTCTTTATTGTGTATAGTCACTCAATTTCCTGTTGCAGCTAACTGCTGCCAAAATCAGGCACTGTGCAATGTAAACAGTGAGCAGCATTCTAGATTAAATCTATTTGATAAGCCATGAAAACCTACAACATTGTTTGAATGGCTTAGAGACAGTCCACCATGTGAGCATTTTTATGGCCTTCACTACATCCTCAAAGTGTGAATTCAGTCAGTTTGTCTCTGCCGCTCCTTCTAGCTTGAGGTCCCTGCCACAGGCTAAAGGAGTTCAGGAACAAAGTGTTCCAACAGCTTCCCATAGAGTCACGGACCTCTTTGGGCACAGCTCCTGGCTATGGCATGGAGACCTCCACAGGCTGCAGATGGGTCTTTGGATCAGCATGCCTCCTCCCCCAGTTCTGTCATTGAGTGTCTCTGGGGTCTTCTTGCCCTTCACAAGCTCACAACATAGCCACAACTGCCCTCAGGCACAGCATTCTGCTCCAGCATGGAGTCCTCCATGGCTTACACACGGGCATCTGCTCCACTGTTCAACCTCCATGGGCTGCATGCTCCTCCTACTCTTCTCTGAGCTAGTCTGGGTGTCTGAGGTTGTCTGTCTTCTCCCCTCCTCCTCTTTCCTCATGTCAACACTGCTCTTTTTCTGTTCACACCATGGTCTTATGGCTCTCTCCTTCATTGCCAAACCAGTTCTTCCCCTCATAAATATGGATTTGAAGAGGTATTTCCCTATTGCTAATTGGCTCAGCCTGGGCTGGAGGTGTGTCTACCTTGGCACCAGGGGAGCTTTGCAAAGCTTCTAACAGGGGCCATCACTATAGTCCCTTCCTTCACTACCAAAAACAGTTTCCCCACACAAACCCAACACATCCAGTTATACTGTTTTCCAGTTCCTGGGATGGTTTGCAGATGAAATACAAATTTTTTGGTCTATCTCTGTACAGGGCTTTGGGTGGTTTTTTGGGTGAAAATTATGGGGAAAAAACTTGGCATGATACCAACAACTGCACAACAGAGTATGGTGCAAATAGACCTAAGATAGCATCCGGCAAACTTCCATCAGATCAAGAGGCAGGATGAATAATATACAATGTGCTGATGAAGAAACATTCAGCACAAGTACACTTCTCTCAGGAAGTAAGTTGGTTTAGAGAAGGTGTTGTATGACGTAGCAGGGTGTACCAGGTCAAAGCTAGGCTAAAGGTCTTCAATATGTTTTTGTGCTTTACAGTACAGACATACATAAGCTGCTGTTTACCTCACAAGACAATACACACAACACATTACAAAGCTGAGTTAACTCACAGTAGTAAGGCATGTTGAGATGTGCAGATGGAAAGTGCTGCACAGAAGGGGCAAGACTTAGTAGCTGTTAATAAGCAAGAACCAAAAATCATTAATCAATGTATCTGAGCTATTTAAAATGAAACAGTTATTTTCCCCTACATTTTTAATTGGTTTGCTCTGTTGCTTCTGAAGACATAAATATGAATCTTCCTCCATATACATGACAGGCATTAAGCTTAAGTTTCCCAGAAAGTGAAAGAACGTTGCGGAGCAAACAGGAAGATGTCATCTGTCTAAGAGCAGCCCTAAGGTGAAGAAGGTGTTCAAGAGAAAATTTTCACTGAGGTAGCATCTTGTTGTATATATTAAGCTACACAGGCACTGTAGGGGGAAGAGATTTTTTCTGTTTGAGGCTTAAATCTCCTTCCCTCTGGATAGCCCTTAACTGCACACTGATCTCAGTTGGTCTCTATTTATATTCACAACAAATAGTGCATCCACAGTGTTCCTTCAGCTCCAAGATTTGATGGGCAGAGGGTCATAGGGCAAGAGAAGTAGTGCAGTCTCCTGCAATGGGGTGTCTGAGCTCCAAGGAAGCTCTGCATACAGCTCTGTGCTCAGCATGCTATTCACCTCCTGGACATGGATCCAGAGGTGTCTGTCATGCACAACAAGGCACCAGACACTCTGAGAGTAGTCTCCCATGTTGGAGTCCAGGTGAACTGACAATAATTTTGAGGAGCATATAAAAGAAGTAGTTTTATAGTTTTCTTTGCACATAATAAAAGAGCAGGTCCTAGACACCTCTCCACTCCCTTAATATGCCACCTACACTGGAATGCTCAGGGTGAACACCTCCCACTCAACTAACCCTCATTTCTTGCCATGAAAGACGATGGGACTGATGACACCAGCTGTATTCAGACTGTGAAAAGCAGAAGCTGGGCCACAGCTGCAGATTTTCCAAATGCATATTAGTTATTTCTGGCAGGTTAATGTGTAGAGGTGGGGGAGAGATATTTTCATGAGCAGAATTATTCTCCTAATTTTGGATGCGGTACAGTAGCTATGATGATCTTGCAGCGTACTTCCATTTAGGACATAAACCATATTCAAAAACCTCCCACCTAGAAGAAAAGTCAGTGTTTTAATTACATTAACAGACTCCCAGATTACCGTTATTATTGCAACTCATTACACAGTGTGTGGTAGAAATAGTAGGTCAAACATTTCCCTCTTTGGATCCACTGTATTACTCTCTAAAATGTGAACCAACCATAAAAAATTTCAAGACCATAAATAATTCTCTGCTCTCCTACACTGTCACATATCCAAGAATATCAAAGCTCTTTATATTAAGTAATTAAGTTTTACAATACCCTTATGATACAGATACAATTAACCCCATTACACATATGAGGAAACTAAACCAGAGGGAGGCTGATTGCTTAAGATCAGAGCAAGGAAAAATTGCTCAGCAATCATAGGAATTAAGGACTAGTAAATCCTCCTGGGTCCTCAAATCCTCCATCTATCATATGCCCACAGGCACATTTATAACTTCAACATAGCTCAGTGCTACAAACACTCAGGGTTTTTTGTTTCTGTTAAGCTCTGGCCTGAGGTTTTGCTTCTGTTATTCACTGGCTTGAGTGAGTACATCAGATGTGGGATATTGGACATGTACATTGGTTACTATCTGTATGTGCCATAGCTTCGTTTTTGTGTTATTTGTTTAACCAGGTGAGATGTCAGTAACACAAGGATCTTCTCTACACTATACTTTCAGTTGAATTTCTTCTGTAAAAGCAACAAATCAGGAAATAAATTTATCTGAACTAAAGACAAGTAACACAATTTCATGATTGTTTCTTCTAACATAATGAGGAAATTTTATTCTTACTGTTAAGGGATAGTGTTTTAATTTCCTAGATTTTTTTTCCTAATTTACTTTTGTTGTGGGTTGTTGGGGTTTTGTTTTATTGTCTGTTTGTTTGTTTAAATATTAGCTTTTGATACTAACATCTGATGCCTATTAGGTAATTTGAAATATCATTTCTTTAAGAAGAAAAAACAGAAGATAGATTACCATCCCTCAGTTACGTGTTTGGTTTTTTTTTTTTTTTCCTAATGCATTTTCTTTTGCTCCTCAAGCACTACTCACAGCATTTATAAAATACTCTTGTGAAAAAGATCTCTCAAAGTTATAGTCTGCAATACTAGAGTAAAAAATTATGGCCCACAGTGTCTGGAGACTAACTTTATCATTTTCTACTTATGACACAGAAAGATGTAGTGAGTTGACTACTCTGGCCATCATCTACCCACTTTACATGCAGTCCTTAGAGGTACATTTAAATGGGCACAGTGCAGTTTCAAAGAGTTTATGATCTTACCCGTGGAGGATGCTGTGGCAGCAAATATTTAATATGCATTATGACTTCCTCCACCCATATGCAAGGGGAAGACTAAATGACACAGTATCTGCAGTAGAAGGTGAGCTTTTACTACGTGTCTGTAAAAGCCAAGTCTGTAATTTTGAGACATTCTTAGTTTCTATAGAATGTATGCTATTGCATCATATACTTTTATACCACCAGGTATATAGCTGTCCTGGTGTCACTGGGATAGAGTTACTTTTCTTAGCAGCTAGAATAGCTGTGTTTTAGTTTCAGTATGGGACTTGTTATGAGAAGAATGCTGATAAGGTACTAATGTTATTGCTGCTGGAGCTCAAGGCCACCGTGTTTGGCTGTTCACAGCTGTATTAGGACTGGGAGGGAGAAGCGCAGTGAATAGCAAAACCCAAACCTGGCATTTGGATATGCCAATGAAATATTCCATATCATATCACGTCATGTTAGTATCTTAACCAGGGCTGACCAGAAGACGGGGGGATTCTCTTGGGGTTCGCTTGGGCTCGTGCTTCCAGGGTTACAGGACTGTCTCAGCTCTGGGATCACTGGCTGGCACAGGATGGGCATCAGTCAGCATCTGGTGAGTAACTGCACTGTGCATCACTCCTTTGTACATTCTGTTATTACTGTTATAATTTTCATTGATATTACTGTTGTTATCATTATAATTTTATTTTAATTATAAAATAGGTTTTATCTTAATCTGTGAGTTTTCTTTTCCTTCCAGTTCTCCCCCCTACTTCCTGGGTGGGGAGAGTGAGAGAGCAGGCTGCATTTGGCTGCAAACTAAAAAAGTGAAGCCAATCCACCACAATAATTTAAAATCAAGGTGAAATCAGGAATTTTCCTGACATTCATCCCAATCTATCCAACCTTTAAGGAAGTGCTTATCTAATAAATGAGCAGGATCTATTTAAGCCATCAGGACTATTTTTAAGCTTCAAGTCACAAACCAGCATTTTACTGCACAGAATTTTACAGCAGACATCAGGGAGTGTCTGTTTCTGACAGATCTTGCTATATTCAGGGGCTCCATGTAGCATGGAAGAAGCTGTTTGTTCATGGAACATGAAAGAGGACCCAAATTTATATGACTCTAGATACAGAAAAGAAGAAAAAACAAACCAAAATGTGTTTTCTTTCCCACATAGCTTGGACCTGTTTGAGCTGTTTGGTTTGTTATCCTTCTTCAAGCACTCCCTAATCATTCATACAGGTGCAAAGACAATGCAAATTGTTCCCTACTCAGGATACACATTGCTTTTAGTCTTGGGCAAAGGTGTGAAAGTTTTGCATGAAATCCAAGATAAAAAAGGCATTTAAGTAAATGTAAACACACAACATTACTTCGGCATGCAGAAACCTGTAGGAAAGGAAGTGCTGAGTTCCAGCATTACCTGCAGGATCAGTGGTGTCAAACCAGCAGGGAATCATAGAATCATAGAATGGTTAGGATTGGAAGGGACCTTAAAGATCATCTAGTTCCAATCCCCCTGCCATCAGCAGGGACACCTTCCACTAGATCAGGTTGCTCAAAGCCTCATCCAGCCTGGCCTTCAACACTTCCAGGGAGGAGCATCTACAACTTCCTTGGGCAGCCTGTTCCAGTGTCTCACCACCCTCACAGTGAAGAACTTCTTCCTAATATCTAATCTAAACCTGCCCTCTTTCAGCTTAAACCCATTTCCCCTTGTTCTGTCATTAGTTGCCCTTATGAAAAGTCCCTCCCCAGTTTTCTTGTAGCCCCTTCAGGTATTGGAAGGCCACTATAAGATCTCCCAGGAGCCTTCTCTTTTTCAGGCTGAACAGCCCCAACTCTTTCAGCCTGTTTTCATAGGAGAGGTGCTCCAGCCCTCGGATCATCCTGGTGGCCCTCCTCTGGACTTGTTCTAACTGGTCCATGTCTTTCTTGTGTTGGGGGCGCCAGAACTGGACGCAGTATTCCAGGTGAGGCTTGAAACATTCTCCTATTCTTCAGTATGTTATACACATCTGAGGTCTCATTCTCCTCAGGCCTCTACCTTCTTCCCCAGTTTGCTGTAGTTCCCTTGACTTCCTTATGACTCCCTCTCATGTGTTTTTGTCAGAGAGACAGCAAGATCATGCCTTGTAGTCAGTGAATTTTTCCAAGCTGCCGTTCAGATTCACTCTCTGTACAAACGGATGCTGGCTAGAAAAAACAAAAGCAAAACTGAAGTTTTCCCACTGGGACAAATGGTCCACTGCCAGGACTGATCAGTGCGTCAACAGCACTGCTGTAGTAGGTTGCTAGGCATTGCTGGACGGGCTGCCTACAGCATGTCTCAAAGGTCCTGCTACAGATGGGAAATTGAGATATATGAGAGCACCTACACAATGAGGCCTTTCTTTAAGGGCAGTACACACACCATCAGTGAGAAAGCCATTTGACTCTAGGCACAGTTTTATACCATCACACACATCCCATCTGTGCAATTTAAACATCAAAAAGAAATGTAAGCACTTAAAGGGCAACCTCAGTCCAGTTAAAGTGCTTGTGCCTAAATGGACCAATTTATTTACTCATTTCTTCTCACACTTAACGGGTATATAAGCCAACTATAAAAAGAAAATTGAAATTACTGCATTCAAACCCATGCTCTTTATTCTTGCCGTTCATGACAATTCATACTTATAGAATCCTAGGACCATTTGGGTTGGAAGGGACCTTTGGAGCTCACCTAGTTCCATCTAGGTGTTGGTGCCCATGTTTCTGCCATGGGCAAGGACATCTTTCACTAGATTATGTTGCTCAAAGCCCTATCCAACAGATCGTATCTGATTTTTTAATCTTTCAGCAATAAGGAGAACACAAAGAAGATGAAGACTTACTAAAACTATAAAAGAAGACGTCAAATCTCTCTGATTACAGCTGCTAGAAGGTAATGGGTGTTCCATTTGTTTCTACTGTAAGAAGTTATTTATAGAAAGCCAGCCACTAGCCAATCTTTTCTCTCAAGTGGAAATGGAAAATCAAACCAAACCCCAAAACAATGCCCCAAAGAACACCCCTCTCTCTTAAAAATTAACATTGAATATCCTTTGACAAATATATGCCACAGTTCAAACACCAGAGCTATGCTTTGTGCACAAAACACTGCCTAAAGTTCTATGACTTAGGTTCAGAGGGTATCAGACTAGCTATAAAAATGGTACTTTCTGGACATAAAAGAATCCATGAACAAATCCCTTCTTTCTCATTGTGACATCATTATCCTACCTGGGACACAGCCTTTCTGCTGATGGAAGATTTTGAATTACCTGTTAGAGGGTATACTTCTCTAGCTATTTGGATTCCTGTTGTTTATCTTACACATTTGGAAAGTTATTAAGTATATATATACTTTGAAGCAGTACCATCCTTTTACAGATAAGACACACAAGGACTCACAGTTTGTCTTGCTGTCTGTGTTCCCTGTTTAATCTATAGGCCACAAGATTTTTCAGCGTAGTCCCTGTCAGTGCTATCTATGGAAAATTAAACTGACCAACATTCCTTGGCTGGAATAGTAAATTAAGCAAATACTTCTGAAAGGCCTACATGTACACTTGAATGCACAGAAAATTATCTCATTTTTCTAACTTATGGTCACATCTAATACATAATGTTAAACTTGAGAGTTACTGACCACAGACTAATGTCCTAGAGAACTGCTAATAGCACAGAATACTTTGCTGAAACTCAAATTCAATTCCTGGTTCATCAAAATTCATGTCTGGCTTCTATTTCCCAGTATATTCTTTATCCATCTATGGAATTTATGGTGAAAATATAATCATAGTTTTAGTCTTAAAAAACATAAATAAACAAAGTATACCACTTCCACAATTTCATTTTCAATTAATAAATCACCATGCCATTCCAGAAGGAAGATGTGAATTCATTTACTCCTTATATTATACATTTATTATGTTAGTGGCAGATTGAAATCCGAAGAAAAGATTAAGAAAGTTATTCGCACAACAAAGTCTTCTCCTTGCTCTTATTTTTCACCCTGAGAAACCATTCAGAAGCATTCTGCAAAATTCTGAATCAAGATAACATCTTTGACTATTTGCTGGGAAAGACAAGGGTACCGTTTGCTCTCTGTTGACTGTGTCACCTTTCCTACTTTTCATTATTACTTGCCTAATTTGCACACATACATGAAGGCACAAACTGCAATCACAACCTTTTTGTGACAGGTCTTTAATAAACACAATGGAAATGTCACATATGGCAGAAGTTCCTGTAACTTCTTTTATAGTAAACGGACAGAAATAGGCGTGATTCAAGACATCTTAAAATAGATATGTTAAATTACTCCCTCAAATTACCTGTTTCTCTGACTATAAAGGGAGACTGGTTGATTAACTTACATGGAGACACTCACAGCACAGATATCAGCATTAGATAAAGTGATTTTTATCCTTAGTCACAGGTTCCTAGGGCTTCTTCCATCTCACAGCCATAACTCAGGTTACAGATGATTTCTTGACTGCCCTTAGAATGCAGCCTAACACATCATTACAAGACAATTATTTTCTGGTAGTATAGAAAACCGGAAAAAATAAGGTTTGTTAGAAAGCTTATGTATAAATCATGTAAGATGCCCTCCCCAGGGAAAACCACTATTACCTGTAACTATTAAGAGTATATACATGTGTTCTAACTAATGAATATCTACTTCTTTCAAAGCCACTCTCATCTATAGATCTCCAGATACTTAAATCCTGGGTTTTTTTAATGTTCTTCTACATCCCATAGTCTCTAGGACTAACATAAATGCAGCACAGTAGCAACTTCTGCAGAATTTTCTAGTATTTTTATAGACCCCCATTCAGTATTTTGTATTTCCTCAGATACATCTTTCCTAGACTGAATACGAGGTTATTACAGCTGTCAGTTACACATGACACTGCCCCAAGTTCACACTGAATGCAAGAGATGCAGGACAAATTTTCAGTTTTATCTGTTATATCTGTACAAAGACAATATAGCTGTTATTCAATCTTAGCACTGACTCTGCTGTACCACCCCTTCAGGAGCTCACAGGAATTTATAACTCCCATGAACTGCTAAGGCAACTCTGGTTTTGTCTCTCATCACAGAATCACAGAATGATAGGGATTGGAAGGGACCTCAAAAGATCATCTAGTCCAATCCCCCTGCTGGAGCAGGAACCTGACGAAATTACACAGGAAGGCGTCCAGGCAGGTCTTGAATGTCTCCAGAGAAGGAGACTCCACAACCTCCCTGGGCAGCCTGTTCCAGTGCCCTGTCACCCTCACTGTAAAGTAGTTTTTTCTCAAGTTTAAGCAGAACCTCCTGTGTTCCAGCTCACACCCATTGCCCCTTGTCCTATCGTTGGGCATCACTGAGAAGAGCCTGGCTCCATCCTCATGACATTTGCCCTTGACATATTTGTAAACATTAATGAGGTCTCCCCTCAGTCTCCTCTTTTCCAAGCTAAAGAGACCCAGCTCCCTCAGCCTTTCCTCATACCAGACTTGAAGGAGCTTTGCTGGTAAAACAGGGTTGTCTCCTGCATAGAATTCAGAGTTTCCTTTCCTTTCCTTTCCTTTCCTTTCCTTTCCTTTCCTTTCCTTTCCTTTCCTTTCCTTTCCTTTCCTTTCCTTTCCTTTCCTTTCCTTTCCTTTCCTTTCCTTTCCTTTCCTTTCCTTTCCTTTCCTTTCCTTTCCTTTCCTTTCCTTTTCTTTTCTTTTCTTTTCTTTTCTTTTCTTTTCTTTTCTTTTCTTTTCTTTTCTTTTCTTTTCTCTCCTGTGACCTACATAAAATTTGTATATGCTGTTTTGTAACAGTCAGTCGTTAGGATTTTCATAGTATGTAACAAGCTATCCATTTTTTAATGCAACTTCACCTTTTTGGCTCTCAGTGAACAGGAAATATTAGAGCTTATTACAGATTTTCAGCTGTGATGATAGGTTATTTAGTTAGCCCATTTTGTCGTCCCAATTTCAGAAGTACCTTTCTACTGAAACTGCAGTGTTTTCTTCAGGCTGAAGGAAAAAAAAAAAAAAAAACAAAAAAAACAAACCAAAACAAAACACTAAACCTGAAGCAATACAAATAACCAGTGACTTCTGAAGATTTTGTGTCTAATGGCAACAAACCAGGGTTAAACCTGCCACATTCATCTGCACGTACTGAGCTGCACATCTAGTTTTTAGAAGGCTTGAAAACTCAATTGCTGAAGTTTGAAAATACACATTATTGAGCACAAGAATATTTGTGCAGGCCCTCCATTTTTACAATTGAGCTAAAAGAGGCCTCCTTTGAAAGTGCAAAGACAACATTTTCCAGACACAAACTCTTTCAGTGTATCATCATTTTCCTATTTAAATATTTGAAGAGACTTGGTTTGGTTTTGAAATATTATGTTTAGCATATTTATATTTGGAGTAAATGCAGATGTTATATTTAGGATAAATAACTTCTAAAGAAGACACCATTATTTTTAAATCACTTGATCAAATACTTCAGAATATTTTCTCCCTCAGCGTTATTTTTTATTAAAGCTGCACATTTCAGCTTTAATCTTAACCTTGCCTTTTGACATTTTGAATTATCCTCATGGAAAGAATTACCTAAAACTACCTCTCTACCCATACATAGATTCAGTGATGATAAAGAGCAAGCTGTCCCATTAATTTCCTTGTATGAAAGATCCTAACATAAACATAGTCTCTGCTTGCTGTAGAGATCTATAAACCAAGGTTCATTTCTCAGACATGCTGAAATGTGAGTTGATAGAATAGCTGACCCACTTAGGATCAGCAGATCAGCAGATCCTAAGTTTTGTCTTTGCTTTATTAATACTTAATGTTTTGCTAAAACAAAGAAAATCTATGTTTTCTGTAATGTTTATTTCTGTTTCTAAACTCATTGCCAGTTCCCTCAGAGTCTTGTGCAGTTAGAGAATTCATGTCTGAAAATGATTCTGTGCTTTGGAAACAAGTGAGCAAATATTCATTTTATTGTGTCACCTGATTGTGTAGTTGACACTCCGTATATTTATTCCAATATTAATTCAGATGGGAAAAATTCCCTGAATAATGTACAGGACAACACAAAAGGACACCACATAGTTTGTCATCAGTGCAGAGCAGAGGAACAGTTGTCTGGATGCAAATTATCTACTGAATTAGCGTAAATTATTATTCAGTGTTTAGAGCAGTGGTGGATTTTAAAGTGCTTGCAAGGTTGAACCTGACATCAGACTGGAGGAAGCAAGGATCACTGTGTGGGAAAATTTGAGACATGTAAGTAACTCTGGAAGAGAAGTGAGCTCTGTGAAGGTCCAATTCACATTGGAGTGGTAGATCTGAAAAAGCTGTATGGCCTATTTAACCACAGAACTGGAGTTCATTCATGGCCTTAGGCAGCAGAAATACTGTGTTGGCTCTCTACATCAGAACAACTGGATTCTGTTTCTGCCAGACCTTGAGGTGACCACTGATGAAGGTTTTTTTCTCAGACTCACTACCTAGGGGAAGAGCCTCTGTGGCACATGCTTACAGGTCCTTCCTAGTTCTGTCTTTCTCCACTGACTAGGTCTCAATTTTGGGCTGGGATGCTGTTCAGCATCTCCAAGCCTGTGACCTACCCCAGTGCCATCTGCATGATCTGCTCCAGTTTCTGGAGAGGGGAAAGGAAGGTGTCCTGCACAATTCAAGGTCTGCAATGGAAAATCTCCAAGCCAGAAATACACCTTTTCAGCTTCCATCCTTTGAGTCACTTGCGAAACGCTTTGACTGGAAGAGGATTGAGACATGCACACAGATGTAGCACGTCAGTCAGAGATATCTTTGGTTTACTCCTTTTCTTCTTTTTTTCTGTTTCTTTCTTATTTTCTCTTGGAATATCATGGAATTAGTTCTGTTTAGATTGTGGCTTAACAGTTTTTAAAATGTCTGATCATCTCTTATGATCTCACAGCTAATGAGGTTTTCTAAGACAATTAATCTCAAAAATAATTTCCCTCACAGTAAGGTCCACTCTAGGTATAATTCGTATTTGTCAAGTATGCTTTATTTTATATATAAAATACAGATTTATTTTCAGATTACTTTCATAATCTTTGAAAACAAAACCATGTGTTGCTCAAGCATGAATCTCTCCCCGCTTTTCTCATGCTTCAAAGGCACTGAGCTTATCCTCACTTAATGGAGGCAGAAATTACCTTTCAAAAAGTTATTGAAAATAATGACTGCAATTTCATACTGTTCCACAAGTCATGGTGCTGTTTCTTCTTGCACTAATGAGCAACCATCTGCAAATGCTTGTTTTGACTGCATTAAGAAGTCATTTACAAGAAAATATTTTTTCTTTTTTAATAATCAAAATAGAATTCCTTCACCAGGAACTTTGCCGAGATATCCAAATACTAATAAAGAGATTGGGATCACTAACAATTTATTAAAATCAGGCACAAACAGATCATTAAGGAGCATATCAGAAACACAAATAACCCTTCAAATTAGGTCTTAAGTGCAGGGTAGTCAGAGATCAACATTTAATTTATAAGAAAAGGCATTCAGTGTGGGTGATCATGAATTTATATAGCACAATGCAGACACACATTACAGCAATGTTCTTCATTTTCTGATACTCTCTCCTACTTTTCTTCTTGCACATCACAATTTAAATCATGCTAATTTTTTCTTGTCAACCAATGTCAGATATTCCATTTTATAGAAGGCATCAGACTGTGTGTACATGAAACATCACTACATCAATCAAAAGGATTAATGTGTTACAGCAGTCACAGCTACCTTTTCTTTACTTGTCTGGAATAAATATTACATCTTCTTTCCCCTATCTTATATGAGATAGATGAAGAAAGTATCATATTTTTTGGCTGTCTTTGGTTTTCTGCATTCTTAATAATTTAATTGACTAGAATTAGGTGGAACTACTACAATCTAATAAAGATTAACCTGTCAGGTAATAATTTTTCTGAAATACTTTATATTACTTGCAATTAGATTTTCAGGATAAGTTTTCAAAAGTATTTTTCTATTTGAAAAGTTTTGCAAATTGGTAATATAGTAGTTCTGGATGGGAGAAACAAAGGAAATCTGGACACACATCGAAGTCCTAAGTAATTTCTTCAGTTATATGCCATGTAAAATATTATTTTTTTCTTAATGTTCACCCACCAAAAAAATTTCCTTGGCCTGTAAGGTAAACCGCTAGGCAAGCTGACAGGCAAGCAGCTATCCACGGTTGCAGTACATGAGAATGAGGCATAATGGGTCTAAAACCAGAACTTATTAAAAAAACCTGACTGCAACTTTCCCTAATAAAGAATAATTCTCTCTCAAAACAGTAATGCATCCAGGTGGTGTGCAGACCAAAACACTGCAGAGGAAATTAAAATTTATACTTTTCTGAGATTTGGCTTAGCTACCATCTTCAACAATGTAATTTACCCTCATATTCTTAACAGAAAATAATACTGCTAAGATTTACCCTTGGCATACCATCTTCCTTAAGTAATCTTCACCTATACTGTTCTCCCGGTCTCTACCATTCTCCACTCTTTCAGGTGGTGCAGGAAATCAAGATAAAAGAGCTAACCCTGTTTCTGACCAGTATTATTTATCCCATTGTTTGTACCTATGGTCTGTATGCTTATGGAGAAACTTTAAAATAAAAATGTTTAAAATATGGTTTTTTAAGATAAGCTCCTGCAGTCTTTCATCTTGGATCTATAGCCTGAAAATCACTGAATGACTGTATTTATCACTTCAATGAATCTTTGTCCCAAAATTTATATGGTAGTCTAAAAACTTATGGAAGACACTTAGTAGATCATAAAACAACTCAGACAAGGAGCTAGTTCTAGAAATATGCTACTGTGAGATGGCATATTCACTTTCCTAATTCCTTCAGTTGTTCGTGCTTGAGTCATGCAGATTCAGCCCACTGTATGCTGCAGCTGGACACTATCACACGGTGACTTTAACAAGCCATGCTGCTGAAGAACACCAGAAGCAAAAGCCCCATGAATCTGCTTAGAAAGGCATTTCTAGATTTTCACTTTAAGATATGTCTGCCTTAGCTCCCTGCAGAATTGTTGATGAGGCCAATGAAGTATGTGCTGCTGTGAGCTGCACAAGAACAAGCAGAAAGCATAATTTGTTCCTTATAAACTAAAAGAAAGGCTGTGTCAGTCATGACATCTATTCAAAGACAAGAAGCTAAATTTCATTGGAGACTGAAAACCTGCATGAGTACAAGTAAAGACTGTGCACAAGAAGCCTTGTTCCCTGTCTACTTTTCATTGCTGAAAAAGTCACCAACCACCAGTTTTCTCCTGTCTTTAAGGAAACCCACCTTGCTAAAAATTCTTATGAGTATGAATGAAATGTGTGTATTGTTATGAATATACATATGTGCATATGTACGTATGTTATATAGCATGTTTATGTTCATACATCCTGACTCAATACAAGCCCATGTGCAGTCTTGATGACCTAAGTGACCAAACTGCAGGGGCTACTGGGCTCCAGCATAGCAACTTTTTGCTTCGACTGGGGCACATAGCCCATTCTCTTACCACAATGTAGACAGGATGCGGTCAACATGTGGACCATGTAATAAGTCATCAAGACTTCCTGTACAATCTGTCAGTCCTGAACCATGAATGGAATCCTTGCTGTTAAGATTTGGCTGGCAATCACCAAGGAAATGCCCAATACAGGCTTCAGCTTCCCCTCTACTGAATTCTTGAAAACTACTCTTTTTTTGGCCTCTGTTGCTGAAAATATGTAGTGGGAAGCAAACATCACTAATCCTTTCCGTTCCCATGGTAAATCTTGTAAAATTTAATAAAAATTAAAAGCCACATGCACTGGAAGATAAATACTACCTCTTATTTCTTTTATATATTTACATATTTTATATATTTTATTACTGCATATATTCACAGATTTTATTTCATAAATTTACAAAATTGTTTTCAAAATATATTCTCAGTTCTCATAAATCCTACAAACATGACAAGGAAAAGATTAAAAATGTTTCTTTTAAACCAAACTCATGAATCCCACATAGTTTGTATTCATTCTTTTTGGTGGAATATGAGTTTATTCACTAATTATAACACCCTTTTTTGTTGGAATATTACTTTAATAGCAGTGCCTTATTGAAACATGCACAGAAATGTAATTGGTCCTATCCCAGCTATGCCCATACTGAGATCAGTGGCATGAGAACAAAAAGAACATTATGACCTGTTTGCCTTTGAGTCCCATTAAACGATGCTCTCTTGCAGGCCTATGAAATCAATTAGGAAGCACTTGTGAAGATAGCCAAGGAAAAACTGTTTAAAGTCTTAACAGCTTAAATGCCCCCTGTCTTGATGTTAGCCCTGTAAAGCTATTAGACTCCAGTCTGGATTGCATTAGTACTGTGAAAGTCAGCTGCTAATCCTGTAACCACACTGCCTCACCTCTCTCCTGCCCATGCTTTTACATGAACTGTTGTTTTTTCCTTAAATAATACAGCTTTTACATGAACTGTTGTTTTTTTTCCTTAAATAATACAGCCATCCACGGGTCAGTGCAGAACAGGACTAGTTTGGGTTTCTTGTTGTTTGTTACAGAGGACTTTTTGTCTCCAGAAACTAAAATTCTAGTTATCTTCATAATGAGAGTATTTCATTAGTTCAAAACTACTTTATGCCAGAAACTATTGTAATTTGAGGACATTTCCAGAGAGTAAAGGAACTCCAAGGGATTCTGGATATACCAAGAGTGAATTACACTAGAACATGATGAAAAAATTTTCTTTCTTCCTTGGGGACTTTTCACCCTAAGAGGTTTTCAAGATCTGGACTACATTTGTTTATTTATTTATTTGTTTCCCAAAGAATTTTCTTTATTCAGATTTTACATTTGGGAATTTGTTTTCAGGTGATTTCTTCATATTTTCGTAGAACTCTTTGCATTTTATAGAAATATAATTTGTCTATTTTTTTTTTTTAATACATCTTAATAAAACCACACTTCAAAGCTGAAAAATATATTTTTACTTCAAGAAAAGAGAACCGTTAATCCACAAAAGTATGTTAAAGTAGAAAACTTTCAAATACAAAAAGTAAAAAAAAATTAAATTAAAAAAAAAATATTATATCCAAGCTCAGGAATTCATTAATCCTGCACTCATATTTTTTCTTCCTTTATGCATGATATTGAGTCAAAGGGACTCTATAAGTTATTCTCTACCAGCTATTGTTAACACTGTGTATTGGGTCCACATGGCTAGGTTTTTGTAGTGGGGGGGCTACCAGGGGTGGCTTCTGTGAGAAGCTACTAGAAGCTTCCCTCACGTGCAACAGAGCTCATGCCACTGGATCCAAGATGGACCCTCTGCTGGGCAAAGTTGAGCCCATCAGCAGTGGTGGCAGCACCCCTGTGATGACATACTTAAGAAAGGGAAAAAAATCTGCTGAGCAACAGCAGCTGCGAGACAGGAGTGAGAATATGTGAGAGAAACAACTCTGCAGACACCAAGGCCAGTGAAAGAGGAGGAGGAGGTGCTCCAGGCACTGGAGCACAGATTCCCCTGCAGCCCACGGTGAAGACCATGGTGAGGCAGGTTGTTTCCCTGAAGTCCATGGCGGTCCATAGTGGAGTAGATACCCACCTGCAGTCCACGGAGGACCCCACACCAGAGCAGTTGAATGCCCAAAAGGAGGCTGTGAACCTGTGAAGACCCTGTGCTAGAGCAGGGTCCTGGCAGGACCTGTCACTTTTGTTCATGGAGAACTGCAGCCTGTGAGAAGGACCCATGTAGGAGAAGTTCATGGAGGACTGTCTCCTGTGGGAGGGACCCCATATTGTAGCAGGGGAAGAATGTGTGGAGTCTTCCCCATGAGGAGAAAGGAGCGGAAGAGACAAGGTGTGATGAACTGATTCCAACCCCCATTCCCCATCCCCCTTGAGCTGCTGTGGGAGGTGGGAGGAGGTAGAGAAATTAGAGTCAAGTTGAGTCCGTGAAAAAGAGAGGGGTGGGGGTAAGGCGTTTTAAGATTTTGTTTTATTTTTCATTACCATACTCTGATTTGATTGATAATTAATTAAATTCATTTCCCCAAGTCGAGTCTGTTTTGCCCATGACAGTAATTGGTGAATAATCTCTGCCTGTCCTTATCTCAACCCATGAGCCTTTCACTGTATTTTTTCTCCCCTGTCCAGCTGAGGAGGGGAGTGAGAGATCAGCTTTGGTGAGCACCTGGCACCCAGTCAGGGTCAACCTACCACATACTGAAACAATTTTCATCCAGATATCGCTTAGAATAGTAAACCAACTGTTTCCATTGTCAGCAAGGAAAACCACATATAAGAGAGACTGCTTGCAGATAAGTTAGTGAGAATTTCCTCTGCTTTCCTGACAGACACAAGCACCAAAACTCAAGCCCAACTCAGCCCAAACCCATCCCAGAAGAGAAAGTTGAACAATCACTGATCATTAGGGAAATGCAGGTTTGGATCCAAATCCAGGCTCACTCACTCTCCTCTTCCATGCTGCCCCACCTCCAGTCATGTCACATCACTCTGGAACCTGCTTACCTGTCTGTCCTGCAATCGTAGCAAACAGCCGGTGGGGAATCCTGGATGGGATCTTCAATCCAGCTCTTATCTGATAATACCTGGGGAAAAAGAATTAAAAATGACATGACGTTAGACAGGTGACCACTTGATCCAACCTAAAATTCTGTAAAAACACATCCTGGGCACCCACACTCAAACAGAAGTGCTCAAGAGAACGGGCATGCTCAGAAATACTGAGTCATTTCTTCTGCTTTTTAATTTGACCTGAAGTGGGTTGATACCGATTTTAAACAGACTCCTCCTACCTTACAGCAGGCAGAGCGGACACAATGGCCTGATGTGTGACTAACGAGGAAAGAACTGTGAAAAGCTCTTGGCTTCTCATAGGGAAAACACACATAGAAAGATATCTATGATAAAAAAAAACACTGAGATCAGACAAGGAATGACAAAAATTTAATAAAAAACAAAGGAAGAGGAAACTTCTGTGGAAAGACAGCAAATGTGTTAATCTCACATCTAGGAAAATTCAATTTATACATAGTGATTATCATTCTGCTGTTCCATATTCAGGTTACCATATCATGAAAAAGTTACCATTAATCACATCTAAACCAGCTGTTTTCTGGTTATTTGCTGTCCCACAGGTGATCACTATGTTAGATGAAGAGAGAAAAAGAAAACAGCAATTTCACTGGAAAAAGTTACACATTGTGGAGGTTTCTTTAGAAAGTTTCTTTAGAAAGTTTGCAAATACGAGTTCAGTCTAAACAGTGTAAAAAAAAACCCCTAATCTATCAGTCTTCCCTCATTACCACTTTAATGACAGAGGAGTAAGTGTTCAGTATAGTACCTGATTCAATACACTGTAGCTTGGGATACCTCTACCTGTTTGCAGATCTTTCGCTGACCTGCTGTAACACCACGTTGGTGTCAATCCTCCTCTCTCTTCATTTTCCCTCCTACTCTTTGGTGTATTTGTTTATAAATTCCTCATATCTCACAAGTGCTTGCAGATATTTTCAGCCTGATTTGTGTCTAAGCCTCTAAAAACAAAAATAAGGTTAAATTATAACTGTCAAGATCTACCCAGTAGATACTTGGCAGAATTATTTCCTCAGAATCATAGAAAGGTTTTGGTTGGAAGGGACCTTTAAAGGTCATCTAGTCCAACCTCCCTGCATTAAGCAGGGACACCTTCAACCAGATCAGGTTGCTCACAGCTCTGTCTAACCTGACCTTGATTGTTTCCAGGGATGGGGCTTCTACCACCTCTCTGGGAAACCTGTGCCAGTGTTTCACCACCCTCAGTGTAAAACATTTCCTTCTTACATCTAGTCTAAATCTCCTCTCTTTTAGTCTAAAACCATTACCCCTTGTCCTATCACTACAGGTCCTATTAAAATGTTTGTCCCCATCATTGTTATAGGCCCCCTTTATTTACTGGAAGGCCT
>NW_010325713.1:0-12836 GCF_000700745.2 Antrostomus carolinensis | reverse complement strand
CTCCCAGGTAACAGGTGACAGAACGAGAGGAGATGGCTACAAGTTGCACCAGGGCAGGTATAGGTTAGGTATTAGGAAAAATTTCATCACAGAAAGGCTAGTCAGGCATTGGAATAGGCTGCCCGGGGAAGTGGTGGAGTCACCATCCCTGGCGGTATTTGAAAGACAGGTAGATGAGGTGCTTAGGGACATGGTTTAGAGATGGGATTGGTAGTGATAGGTTAATGGTTGGACTCGATGATCTTAAAGGTCTGTCTTTTCCAACCACTATGATTCTATCTCCTCCTCCCCATGAACACAGCTTGGGCACTTCCTTCCACCCCTTGATTTGTCTGAACTCATCTGACCCTCTGCTAGGCAGAATAGCCATGATTATTTCAGACAGCAAGCTGATGCCTTACTGTGCAGCCGGCCAGGTTTCAGTGCCGGGACAAGGGAGAAGAGTGACACCACACGGCTGGAAACAGGAGTGAGGGAAGTGGGGTGGGGTGGGAGGCACCTCTTTCAGTAGTCAGATGTCCTGTCCGCATGCCCAGCCTCAGCAGGCAGGTTTTGAAGGAGAAGGTTTCACACACAAGAATAGGGTGAGCAAGCCCTATTTTCATGTACAGCTACCAACCTCTCAGCCAGGAGCCCTCAAGTTTTCTCAAGCGCTCCACAAGGTATTTGTGTGCCTATAAGTGGTCTTGAATTCTTTGGGAGTTGAACTCACTGGTTTCTTGTCTGCCTCTGCAGCCTCTCAGGGACTGGCAACTCTATTCTCCTTGTCCCGTGTATAAAGGGAAGACTTTTGGAAAGTTTGTATGCTGGTCTTATTTTTCAGTGTCCTCTATTCAGCTGAACCAGTCTGTGCTACATCAGCTGTTTCTGCTTCCATGAAGACAGCTTTATTCATTCACAGGGTATCACACAAATCAGAAATCATTGGGATATTATTTTTAAAGGCTGGTTAATTTTCTAATCCATTACTTGTGCCTAAGGAAGCCAGGATTTAAATATCTTGTAGTTACGTATTCTCAGTGTTTTCATTGAGTGTAAAAGTAAGAAACTAATTTCTGGAGTTTCCTTTTAAAAAGAGATGTAAATCAACGCATACAAAGATATCTAAAGAAATTATTTTAGAGTGTGACATCAATAAGGATGAAGGCAGGAGTCACATCATCAATATCACATCATCACCACCTTATTGACTAATGGGATTTAACATTTTGGGGCTAGGAATGACTGAAATGAAACAAACTTCTGGAAAGACTTTTCTGGAAAAGTGGCTTGATGGGATTGGGTTGTAGCAGAAGCAGCAGCCAGAGACACTGGGCTCTAAAGAGGCATCGCTTGCATTGAAAACTGGAACTAAAACCTGGTAAAAAATGTAGAGCTGATATGCATATATAAAGCATAGATAAATCCATAAAGTTTCCTTAGTTTACTGCAGTCACCTTTCTGTTCTTGCATAAAATCACTGTGTGGCTGCATGGACCAAAAGGACTCTTACTGTGTGTGCGCACGCTGACAGTGATGTGAGACAGTACTGTTCCCCAGCTACTTGCAGCTTCTCCTCTTCCAGAGACAATTGTCCCTTCCCGCCTGTGTCAGCAAAGAGGAATGTGTGCCCATGCTGTGGTCTCCCATGGATGCAGTTGCTTGAGTAGCAATTTAATGTGCCAGACTGTGAACTGAACCCACTGAGACGTGGGCAATGATCCCTCCAACTTACTGTGTTGCAAGGGCAGTAACGTTTTGCTAAGAAACTACCGTCAGCCGCAGAGGGAAGTGATGTCTTTAGCTGGAGCAACTTTATTTGCTAGAGCTGGTTGATCAGAGGTATAATAAGAACTGCAAATCACGCAGGCTACTAGGCAAAGGAATATCAAAATCGTAATCTTCTAACTGTGGGGGGAGGAAAAGCTTTGAAAATGATGGAAAGATTAGCCAGGAGATGAAAGAGGGTCTCACTTTTCAGTCTTTTATCAAAAATAAAAACTTGCCACAGTCAAATGTGGGTATTTGCTCTCACAAAGGAAATTCCCTTAATATCTGCACAAGTGGAATGCAAAACACACATCTGAGATGTGCTGTCTACAGAGGTCAAGATGTATATTTCCAAAGAAGCTTTCACAGAAGATAACAGGTTCAGCTTGAAGTACAGAGCAAATGAGCTATAAAACACAACAGCCTGCAAATTACTGTCAGAAGTGTCTTCATTGGCACAATCAACCAACTCACCTTGAAAGAAAGCTTTTCAGCTTTCAGCTCCTTTGCAACACAGGAAAAGCTGGCTTGGGGTAGTTAAAGTAATCATCAGTGGTACCATGTACTCAGTACTTATCCCCAAGTAACATCTGAAGAATTTGGGAATTTGGACCCAGTCCTATCACAGGAGATACACCAGGGGCTTATCAACCCAGGTGACCGATACCATAGGTAAGGCAGGACATTCAAGGTGTGGTTAGATGATAAGGGAAAGACCACTAAATGACTCTCTGCCTTCAGAAGGGGTTATTTCCCCATTTCCATCTCCAGTTCTCTGCTTCCAGCGGTGTGTTCCTGCTGCTTTCCTTGTGATGGCTCATCTGCTCATGTGACTGCATGACAAAGCAAGCTGACATATTAGCAGCAAATAAAAGTAAATGTATTGCTGCTGAATCAGCCAAATCTGTGGTCAAATGAGCCAAAGCCAGCTCAAATAAATACTTGGCTGGGAATGCACAGCTCCTTGCAGGCCATTGTTTCAACAGGGGATTTGATAGGCTCAGGACATTCTTTCAGTGAGGTATTTGATGGGTTCAGCTGCATCACCTAACCATGCAAGGTGGCTGAGTCCATCCAACACCACACTGCTTCCAAAAAAGGCCTCACATCAGAGCTTGCAGCCAGTAGTGAGTGACAAGGAGGAGAATGGGACAGCTCTTTTGCAGTGGTGTGCTCTGAAATCAGACAAGCTTTCTGTAAGCTTCACCTTCAGTAGTACTGCTGCCTAAGCTAGCTGAAGCAGATCCCACCTCTTCCCCTGCCTACCTGTCTGCCACCATTCCAGTGGTGTCCTGGCCCAGCTGCTGTGAAGCTACTCGGGATTACCTCAGGGAACTGATCTGACTGAAAAGAAACCTGCAGAAAAAGATGCATTATTTCTCAGGTTTGCCACATCACTTTATCCACTTCATGCTATAGATGCACAAATATCTGTGCCAGTGTAACAGAAGGGGCAGCAAGAGGATGGAAGAGGTGGATGGGAGCAGATCTCCGTGAAGTAGCATGCCAATCAAAGAAATGCACGCTGGATCTTCACTTTCTCACCATTAAACAACCATTTTAGTGTGGCTGTGCAGCAGAGTAAGCCCTGCAACTGATGGGTTTCTTTGAGCAGGGCGGGTATAGTAGATAATGTGGCTGATTACGGATCAGGAAGAGGGTAACCAGGCCCAAGTCAATGATTCTCTGCAGCTTTACCTGCATCCCATCCAGTATGAGATATTCTAGCATCTCCTGCTCTGAATGAGTCAAAAATCAGGGTAGGCAATTACCTGCCAAAAGGGACGGTCTGTATTCTACCAGACCTTCTTCAATAGGTATTGGGGAAAACAAGTGTTTTCATGAATCTTCTTGAACCTCTGTATTTTGGCGTGGAAAGCCAGAAAACCTGTGCTAACAAATATCTCACTGTGGTGCATTTCTGGGTATGTTTGTGTGAGGCTTGTTTTACTTATGTGAGGAAACTGCAGCCTGTCTCCTGACAGCCGTGTCACAACGCAGCAGTATCTTACAGACCCACAACGGTGGATTTGGGATTTTTCCCTTGTGAGTGATGCTGCTGTGGTGTATTTCTCTCAAAGTGTTCTACCATGCTGTGTTCCCTCTGGCCTTGGCTCACATCTGAACAACATGGTGTTAAGATAAGTAAGGTGGGTCAGAAGTCAAAGTGCCCAGTGCCTGCATATCTCTCCAGGTACACAAAGAAAGGCAGAAAAAGCTGCCAAGAAAAATGCATAGAATCAAACTACCACAGCTAAAAAGATTATTTTTAAACAACAGGGATGAGTGCTAAGATGGGCCCTGTGAAACCATCTGAATTAAGGAATGCCAAAAAGTCCATGCACTTGTTTTCTCTGAAGGCAAGAGATAACTGAGGTATTAACACTTCAGTGGAACCAAAAAAAAGCACAGAACAGTATTTTTCATGGCTTCTTCACGTGCAGAGTTTAGTTTGTGTCCTGCTTTTCCAGTGGCCTCAATGGGTTTGTGCACGTTACCTCCATTTATTTCCAGGAGCCTTTCTTTGGCTGCTGTAGATGGAAAAAACCCTTTCTCCAGCAGATGGCACAATCACCAGCAAACCCTCACTGACAAACCGCCTCACAAAGCCAGCACGGTCTATGGCTGAAGGCTTGTCAGGAGAGGTAAGGTCTGTCAGACCAGCCCAAGGAGCCGGGGGAGGTGGCAGAAAAACAAGCTTAATGGCACACGCATCCTTCAAAAATTCATATACCATTTGGATTAATACTTCCTCTCTCTCTCTCTCTCCCCAAACCTTGCCTTTCTGATAAAGCCTGTGGATATTACCTGATCTATATTGACCACTGGAACTTAGAAAGAGGTTTCAATTTGTAGGGCAGCTGGGGTGGGGGCTTCCCCTTGCTGTTCCTGTTTCATATTTAGTAATAAAAAACCAAATTATCGTGGTAACAAAAACAAGTCACAGACAAGAACTACCTGTCTTGTTCAAGTTTCTCTAGTGCAGCTGGACCCATCAGAGTCCTCCTCAGGCTAAAATATGCCACGTACTGGAAATCAGTACCAGGTGGCTTTCAGGTGGAAGCTATGAAGAACTAAAACACTACAATAAAAGAAGAGAGGCAGGGTATGAAATATATGGATATTAAAACACTTTAAAAAATGAGTAAACCCTTTTGCTATATGCTTATTTACTGATGCAATTCTACAAACATTTTCACATGTAGTGATCAAAATTAGGACACTAAGAGTATTTGCAGAATAGTTTGAAAGCTCTTTGTATGAAACTTTTTATAAATAGTTATTAAATATACTGTGGAAATACTAACAAAATCAGCAAAGCAGCAATGACAATGGAGGGGAGAAGGAGACAAAGAATATGCAAGTATTGGGAGAAGAACACTGTAGGGGGGAAAGTGGAGAAATTCAGAGGTGAATGTAAAAAAGAAGCTCAAGACAGTGCTGGTCATCTCAACCAGTGTCTGGCACCTGAACTCCAGAATGCCAAAATCCCACTTTCTTAGCGTTTCTTACTGCGGCTGTGAGAGTGGAAAACATCTATAAGAGTTTTTCCCTCGATTCAGGGGGAAAATGTGTATGAGAGCTTTCCGCTTGATTTCTGTGACTGTCATGTTCCAGGCTCTCAGCACCCAGCTAGCACAAGCAGATTAATCATCAAGGCAGTCGCAGCAGAACTGCCCGCTGCATCTCTGTGGGTCACAGAACTCCTCCCAGGAACACCCAGCTATCTTCTTAGCCAGCTCAGTTCCCTAAAGTTCCCTCAGTTCCCTCTGTTTTCTCTGTGGCAGATTGCCATTAAAAGACAAATAATTTTTGCAGATTTAGATCTCCAAGATCTTTAGGGACTTAAACCTGCTGTGTTATACCACAGAAATATTTCCTGCTTGGGTCTCACTTGCCAGTAGTAGTCCATTAATTCTGGAAGATGAGATTTAGTCCCTACTTTCCCAGCCCCTTCTTACCTAACACTTGAATGGGAAAAATGAGCTTTAAGATGAACTGTGAGTAGCTGAAGAATGGGGAATAGCTACAATTGATGCACAGGTGGAGCCTAAATGCTGAGGCTAAACAGCTGCTTTCCACCTTCAGGTGGCCTTTGTAAGAGCAAGGGACAAACCTCGAGAGTCAATGGAAGAAACAAGTCAAACAGGACTATTAAGAACATCAGTGAATAAACAGCTTTTATCACATCCTTAACATTCATTAATACTGTTACATCGTATTGATAAGGTACTTTGACAATCCTCTCAGATTATTGCCAATGGAGAGCAAGATATGCAAGTACAGAAGAGATACACATGAGGACTGGGGGAAATAAGACACATGATCAGCCATAAATAAAGATGAAGGATGTAAATTCTGAGATATTTCAGAAATCTAAACCCTCCAATTCCAACTACTGTTAGAAGAAGGAAAAGATCACTCAAAATATAAGTATAATGTGTGGCCCACTACAACTGTATCATAACCAGGCTGTCTGGATGTTAGGGCAGTTAAAGGAGAACCTCTGTATTTGTCATGTAAATCTCCTTCCCTTTGCATCATTTTAAAATCAGAACATTAATACACCACTGGAAACGTAATAAATAATTAAAAAACCTACTGCATATTCATTTTGCTATGCAAACTTAAAAGATCACAAGACCATGTGCTTCAAGATGACTGCCTCTCTGCTATAGCTTGTTTTCTGTGTAATGCTCAATATGCTTGAGATGTAAAGCACTGTCTCGCAAACTACTTTGCCAGCTAGGTAAAAGGACAACTTGGTACAAGTTTGTAGCTGTCTAGGATTCATCAGTGAATTTATTTTCTACTCTGACAGCTTGTCAATCTTGGACACATATGTAGTGGCTGTTGATCCAGAAAACCTGCCTTTTTCTTCTGTTTCTTCCCCATAAGAGAGTCTTTCAGTCAGATTACCATTTTGAAGTGGAAAGGGCAAGTTATGTCCACTGTCTGGACATAAAGTTATGCAGTGATTTGGGTTTGCTTGTTTACACAGCAAGAAATGCATTACATACACACTCACTATTAGGAGGCCATAGATTCAGTTTTCTTGGCTTGGGTCTCCAGTGGAGTTCAGGTTGATTTGCTGACTGTGATTCAGGATGATCCAGGCTCCCTGCAAATGTCAGGGTTTACAGGTTCCACTAGATGGACAAAACATCAGAAAAGTCCGTATCACTCTGGTCACTGAAAGATGACAGAATTAGCACAGATACAGCTCCTCTCCTAGTAAAACTGCTCTGGTTCCCTCCTATAAGTTGTGCTGATGTTACTACTATTCCCTCTGTCCACAGAGAGAGCCTCTCTGTTTCAGTGGCATGACTGTGTTCCTTACTTAGAGGCTGCTGTTTCATGTTTGTGTTTAGACAAGTACTAATTCAGGGGTAGACAACTGGACACTATAAAAAACTTCTCTTTTTGCTTGGCAACAAATATTTGCATGCCAGCAATTGGGTGGTGAGGCAAAGTTTGATCTGGATCTACCTAAATCAAGAGAAGGCATATAGATAAAGAAAAATGCAGACTGGTAGCCAGAAAAGCAACATGGCTCTTCATCAGAAGGATGACTTAGCAAGGTACAACAGGTTTTTTTCAGGAGGTATATGCATCCATGCCTGATCTGGGGGAGACTTAATCTCAAGGAAACTGAGGAAACTCCTCATCAAGTCCACTTCCAAAGTCTGCTTTGGAATACACATCCAAGATGGATAACATAGTCCAATCTGTGATGGCAAGGGACTCTTGGAAGGAAACTACTCAAATTAACCTTCAAGGTTTCAAGTCGAGGCTAACCCCAGGCACTAGTAATACCTGTAGTAAACACCCCAACCTACTTGTCTAGCTACTAGCATTATTGTTTAACTGTATGTGCTGCAAGCTGTATGTTAAAAGCTGTATTAACAAAGCTGTGGTCTCAAAAGTAGAGAGCCATTGGATATCAGCAGAAAGGTGCCTTTGTAATTCACAAGCAAAATCAAACCTATTAGCAAAAAGAGAGTACTGATGTTTTTCTCAGGGATGGATAGCTCTCTCTGTGGCAATAAAATCATACACCAGTCAGTAAGGCTGCATCAACCAAACATTAACTTGTGGAGCAGACCACAAGAAGGTCTGCAAGGGAGGATGGTATAGCAACTTTGTGGTCCAAAATCAAGGATATATTCCTTGTATAACAGGCAGCTAGAAAGCAAGCATGGAAGCATGCAGGGGAGGTGTGGACAAATGGGTTAGAAAGGCTGGGACAATTCCAGGAGATACATCATCAGATGCATAGAATGGGTCTTAGTTAAGAAGCTGCTTGTGTAATACAACACTCTCCTGGGTTCTGTTGTTGTTAGTAACAGTTCGAGTAACAGCCAGACAGTTAAAATCAATTTTTTGTTGTCCTCTTCTCTAACCCAAACTGTAACCTGACTTTAATAGTACTGAGCCTGACCTCGTCCATCCATGGCATCCCAAACAGACTGGATTTGGATTGCATGCTATGTTTGCTCTCAGCCTCTCCTACATCTAGGTTGTCCCTGAATACATTTCAGAGTGTCTCCTCAAGAGCTTCTGAAACACACCTGTCTTCCAAGGGAGTCCTGTTCACCTTTGTGCCTCACACACCTTTTGGGCTACTCCCTTGAACTGAAATGTGTTTTGTGCTAGACTGCAGGCTTGAATGACAAATGAACACTGATTTAATAGAACAGTTCAAAACTGAACTGGGGTCATGCTAATTTGTTTAAACAAGGCAGATAACGATTGTTAAACTGAGGCTTTCTCTGATCTAATTACATTCAATCAAGTACTCCTAGAGAAGGAAAATTCACTGAATTACTTAATTTTCACAGCTACAGATTAGTAAAGCAGGAAATGGTCACAATCTAGCCACATACTTCACCCCTGCTTAACAAGAGTAGAAAAAAAAAGTTTCTTCACTCAGTGATGTTCCTTACCAAAACTACTGACAGTAAGAAGAGCCTTTTCCTGAGGTTTTTCCCTGTTGGTGCTTTAGAATCACACCATGAGCTCCAAAAGTGAGGACAAAACTAGAGTGGAAAGAACCCACACAAACCTTTCATCCTGTGTTAGATACTGAGCACTTCTAAGCAGAAATTCAAGATAATTGGTTTATATTTTGCCAGCTGGCCTTCCTTCAGAAGGCTTACACTATTGCTTTGTTTAATTTTGCTTGTGGCTGATTGAGCTGCTACCGAATAGGAATCAGATTTGGGCAGACAGACTACCAGTGTCTCTCAGATGCACGAAGGAATGGGTATGCCAACTAAACAAAAGCAGAACTGCTGCCTTCTGATGTGGGATTGTTCCAGCTCCAGGTGGTTTTTAAGCAGCTCGTACCTAATCCTTGCAAGAGCTGGGCACACCTGGACTGAGTGCCTGTGGAGCAAGGTAAGAGCTTGTGAACAGCTGCTAGAAAAACATTCTGTTTGCGAAGACCTTTGCCTGAAGTAATTTTCCATTTTTCAAAATAAACAAGGTTGAATCTGGAGTTCTGGAAAGGTAGGAAACTGCCAATCTCATATCCAAACTTCGCATAAAATACTGCAGGTAGTGGAGGCCAGGGTGTGCACAGAGGTGAAGCTGCAGGAGGACTGCCGTGCTCTGCAGAGCAGCTGGGGCTGTTGGCGGGGCAGGGCAGGGCAGCCCTGGGCCGTTCATAGGCACAGCTCCCGCGTACCACAAAAACACAAGTTCAACAACAAAGCAGAGCTTTGTGTTCCCCGTTAAATAGCTACAATAGCATCGTGTGTGGCCTTTGGGTTCCCACTGCTGCTACAAGCCTTGCTCCTGGTTCCTGCTTGTCATTCCTGTCTGTTCAAAATAGCCCCCAGGAGAGCTGCGTCCCCTTTTCATGTAGTAGAATTTGGATGTCATTTATAGTAAGAAGTTTCTGGTGGTGGTACTGACAGACATCTCCACTGGGATAGGTCTTAGCTTATGAAATATAAATTCTCTGAACCAAACATGCTATTACTGGCATGAGGATTTCTTATGAGTGTCCTTTTTCTTACACAACAAAACACGAATGGCAAGAAAAAAACAAAATTATTTCTCTTGGATTTGCCCAGAAGTGTACTGACCCACTGACTGGCATGCCAGGTCACCTGGCAGAAAGCCCCCTTAAGCCACACGTGCCCCAGCTGCATTTCAGCATTCCTTTTCCTCTGCCCTTTTATCTTGCCATGCCTGGCAATCTGCAGCACAGGACTGATGACAGCTTTGTGTCACACTAACAGAGGTGCAGTCTAAGGCTTCGAAAGGACACATCAGCACAATGTAAGGCCCCGGAGGCTTTTTTGATTATTTTTGTGTGGTTGTTTTTTGTGTCTGGGAGCAGCTGATAGGCAGGACCTGAGGTTAACCCATCTGATAGCCAAGAAGCAGCAAACGAGATGGGTATGAGACCTGACAAACCCTGTCCACCTATGCCTCTGATCAGCATCTGGGAACCTGGGACCATTGCATGTAGGTACTGGATGCTGACTAGGCAGCAGCCTGGAATGGGCAAGTAGGACATGCTGTGGAAAAAAAAATTACAGTGAGGAAAAAAAAATTACAGTGAGGAAAAAAAATCTGAAATTTTTGGTTTTAAAGTCTTTAATGCTCCATCCATTCACTTGAGCTGGGCACCCCTGCAGCACAGCAACCCATCTTTCCTCTGGCATATGTGCCTATAGGTAGACAGCTCAGAAAAGAATTTAGCTCGCAAGCATTAAACAATGAAATGTCTACAGTTATAATCTGAATTTTGATTAAAAAGGGTCTCACACCATGTTAGTTAACCACAATGTAAAGTGGGTATCTCCAGTTAAGGCAGTTGGCCTACATCTGCTCCAGATATTTTCTGTAGCATTTTAAATAAAATACACAGGTGGGGTCTTGCCACAGAGGTGTCTCCTTTTCTTTTTACAACCTTGAAATACTGGGGAAGTCAGCTCTCATAACTGTACAAGCTTATTACTTACCTTTCAAGTAAAACTTAAATTATATTTGTGCAGAATTATCCAGCATAAGGAAATAATTATGCATGTTGATGACATAGCATGTGCTGCATTAGTGACAAACTAGCGACAAACAGAAAGTGGCACAGCACTGCATGTCAGAAAATATCTCCCTGAGCAAGCACAGACAGCATGTTCTACCTACTCACAGCCTCCCCTTACTTGAGATTAGTCTGTCTGAGAAAAGAGATAAGATTGTCCTTGAAGACTGGTAAAAATTCTACACAGAAACTGCTGGTTTTTGGTTTGGGTTTTTTTTTTTTTAGCCCTAGCAGTTAAGGAATCGGTAAGGGGAGTTATTATTTAAAGAATCAAAATTTTTCTACACAGAAACTGCTGGTTTTTGGTTTGGGTTTTTTTTTTTTTAGCCCTAGCAGTTAAGGAATCGGTAAGGGGAGTTATTATTTAAAGAATCAAAATTTAATCTCGAAGTCATTGGTTACAAGATGTGTCTTGGTTGAGAAGGGGAAAAAGAATGTCATAGCAACCATAATCTCGAAGTCATTGGTTACAAGATGTGTCATAGCAACCTGTCTGGTAAGTCTTGGGCTGTAGAAAAGTTATTGTTAATTTAAAAAACACCTTAATTTCTACCCAGCCTTAGCAAAATGATACTGTGCTTAAGACAAGGCTCAATAATGTGATATATTTTGGGGAGAAACACATTTTTGGTTTTGTTTTGCTTCAGTTCAGTAAAATGCATTTTGTATAGGAATTAAATAGCTTTTATGCCACATCAGGAGAAGTTTGAGTATGGATAATACTGTTGTTCAGTGTTACATCAACTGAATGTAGCCATTCAGTTTTATCCTCTTGTATTTTGTATAGATGCAATTTTCTCCTAATGATGAGATCTTAGGAATCGGGGTGCTGAGTGGAAATGAACAGATACCTGACTTTGCTAGTGGCAGGATATTCCGCTTACCCCAGATTTCTGTCTGCCTTGAAACTCCAGTGCTCACAGGAGGTGTGCACGCTTTACAAAATTCTGGCAGCTTCTCAGCTGTCCCTCACCAGACCTTGAGCTTTATGCTCTAGAAGGATAACAAGCTCGTCTTGAAAATACATCATCACACAAATATCTCGATTTAAACCATTGCTGGAATTTTTACAAGGTGCTATGGTTCCCAAGAATCTATATTTGGCCAACAGACAAGTCCAGGCAGTTACACACTGCTTGTTTGGACAAGTTTGTTGTCATGGAAAATTAGCATTATGCTCACTCTGCTCTAGCGTATCTTTAAACACTCTCTGCAGCACTCATTCTATAACAAATCTTTTCACTATTCAAATATTTTAAAATGTTACCATGGGCAAAGAAAAAAAATGAGAGTTAGAAAAGGGAGTCAAACTGAAAAACTAACCTGTTCTAGTTGAATTGTAGCAATTAATAAGTACCTATCAAAATAACATACTTCTGAATACCCTACACTTAAAAGATATTAAAAATTACATAATGGGAGATGACAGGAATACAGGATAATACGGCAGCATCCAATTCTCTTTGCATGTAGTCTTCTCCTGGTTTCCTCTCCTAAATACAAGCGAAGAAACAACTTAAAAGGCACAAACTAGTATTGCAAATCAAACTAGTATCCAAAGGTGTCATTACCTATTAGCCAGGCACGAAATACTTCTATAATTGCGTCCCTGAATTTATGTGGACGATAAGCAAGAGTCTCTGCCTTTGTTAACCTCAAAATGAATTGACTTAATGAAGTTTTCTATCATTAACATATGCTGCAGCTGGATTTACCGAAGTACAATAATGCTGTAACAAGTCTTAACGCTGTTTAATCCCAAACAAGGTCTGAAGTTTCAGACCCGGTCGGTATTCATGCAGCAAAGGGGGCCAGAGGGCTGCCAGCAGCCAGGGCTGCGCGGCCTCCCCTGCGCCTGAGAACTGCCGGGCGTGGCTGAGGGGAAGTCAGGAGACGCGCTCAGCATCTGCCCGCAACCCGGCGCTTTTTAAATCTTTCAACATTTTTTAGGAAAGTGAGTAGGGCACGTTCCTACTCTTTAGGCTCGCTGTTAACGGCAAGCCCTGCTCTTGCAGCTCTCTCCGCAATGCTT
>NW_010325712.1:34306-40833 GCF_000700745.2 Antrostomus carolinensis | reverse complement strand
TGAGGTCCCTTCCAATGCCTGTGATTCTGTGATTCTGTAACACCTGTAAATTCTGTCAGTTCCTTGGTGGGCTCAGGTTGTTTTTGTTAAGTGGTTACATGTTGTGCTTCCCTCATGTGCTTCCCTGTTTTCTGATGGAGCTGTGGCTCAGATAGAAAGTTACAATCTCTTTTCCTGCAGCCTTGGTTGAAACTGGTTGTAGTATCAGCTCATATATTTTGTAACTCTGGCAAAGAAATCTAGGTGTTGTGCAGGTTAGTAAAACAGAGATCTCTACTGCACGGGACAGGAGTGATAGAGTGCTGGGAGCAAGGGTGGCCTGGGCTGAGCTTTTGAACTAAGGATGTTCTGCTTAGCCAACACTCCCAGGAGCTCCTGCCCTGTGATGGGGTGGCCTGATGAGACGCTACTGTAATGATATAAGTACTGTAATGAGATAAATACAGGGTTGGTGGCATTCTCCAGGAACAGGCAGGTGGGAAAACACAGTTCTCCCCTTTTATGTGTAAGGTCAGGCCAGAGGTCCACTCAGTCCGTACCTTTTTTTCTGGCAGTGGCTAGCAGCAGATATCTAGTGCAGAGCAGAAGGACAGGGAAAGCCATAGGTATGTTTCCCCAAAATATTGTACCATCCTCCAACAATTTGCAGCATGGGGACTTTGGGAGCCCAACAGGCATCGTTGCATGTAAGAGCCTTGCAAGTCTTTCTTCCATGAATATATCCAGCCGTTTTGTAAACCCTTTTAGCATGTACAGTCTCAGAGGAGGAAGTACAGGCAAGTGAAGTCCAGGTCACACGGGATGTTACTGCCTGCCTGGCCTGAACCCACAGCCCAAGGCACTGTGTCAACCACTCAACCACCTTCCTCTCCTGAGAGTGAATCAGCATTGACCTCACTTCTAACTCCCCAACAGACTACATTCACCCAGTCAGTCATTAATTTTTCAAGCAGTGTCTGTGGCTTCAGATTTAAAAGGAAAAAAAGGCTGGTCCCTCAATCCCAACAGCATGGCCTACAGTGATCTTGTGTGTGACCCATGCTAAAGCAGAGAGAGAGACTTTCTGCAGATCATGGGTACAGCTTGCTGCACCTTCTGCTAGTATTGCTGGTGAGAAAAAATAGGAACATGAGGATTTCTAATTAGCTGTGTAAATGGCTAAGTTACCTAATTGGGTTCCTCCAGCCAGCTGCTATTAGCAAGAAACATGACTGTATTATTCTGTAATGGCACAGTGTTTAGCAAATTCTGCCAAAGGAATACATGGTCTTTATTTTTTTATTCTTCTGAGCAAAATATCTGTGTTTTTTCCAAGATTTTTCTATCAGACAATGTTTAAAAACATATTTGACTGTCTGAGTTTACTGTTTCTGAAAAGAGACTGGAATAAGTCTTCAGGACGCTCTAATTAGAAAAGCAGCTCCTATCCCACCAGGTAGTAAGAGCAGACTGTCATACCCTGCACATCACTAGGATGAAGTGTATTCAGCCAATTTGGATGATTTTTTTGTGCTAAATTTTCTACCTGGGAAGTGACATTGGCTATTTACTGGGCTGATACGAATCCCCAGGCCAGCATTGGCAGATTACTGCCCGGTTCATAGGCTTTTCAGGGGAGTCTGAGTGCAACCCGTGCTTTTGTTCATGCAGGTAGTCTATAAATACTGCTTGTTGCCTTTCACACAACATGCTCATCAGAGGTTATGTGAAGAAGGTGGTTTTTGTAGGACTCAGTAAATTTTACCACTGTCAGTGACAGAGTTGCCTTTAAAGCTGATGAAAAGTTGTGTACTTTTACAAGTCTCTGGACCAGGATCATGGACAGACATTTATTACTGGGGCATGTAAACTCCAAATTAATTAAATTCAAAGCATGTGAATGGAGCATCATAATGTTTTATACAAGCTATAATTAATTAGACATAAAATGTACAAGCAATGCAGTTAAGTTATGACTTGCACAGATTTTGCAACGTTATTGAAAACCTACTACAAATGACTTGACAATCTTTGCTGCAGGACATAATGTCCGTCATGGCTGACACTGGCAAAATGGGATTCACCCTTTCAAACCCTCTTAATTTTGGATGTAATGTAATTTTTGTGGCATCTTCATCTTTCAAAAAAAAACAAAACAAAAAACAACCAAACAAAAACCCAACAAAAAAAAAAGTACCTGAATATCCAGGCTCTAAAAACTTAACCCTTTAAGTCTAGTGCAGGGCACCCAAAATTGCCAGCCACCTACAAGTACTCTGGATCACAAACTTGGGTGAATTACTCTTGCGTATGCTTTCTTAAACCATCAGTATAAAATAGCTGCACTCTTTTTTGTTTATTAACTTTGATATATAATTGAGAAACCTATTTGCGACCCTACAGTGATCTGTTTAATCACAACTAATTGTTGTTATTTAGAAATCTTTGTGGCATCGCTGATCTTTCTAATCTGTTATGAATGTTGTCTTTAAGGAATCTGAAAATGCACGTATTAATTACAAACTACGTCAGAGATGGCTGCTGTCAGGCAAATAATGTTTTGTAAATCACAGAGCTGAAATAAGCTGCTCAGGGAAATTGTGTGGGTTATGGTAAATATTTTTAAGCCTTATATCCAACTCAAGCACCATATACAAGGTAGAGGTGAATGAATGTCCTCTGGATGGTGGGTAGCATGCTAAACTCTGATTACTCAGAGTCTACTCAGACAGTATCTTGTGGTCACACTTACTTTCCCCCCACCCCCCCGGGAAGAATGAAAATTCTGGACATAGACATCCTGAGACACTTTCCGTATACAAATCTCACTCATAAATTCCTTTTCATTTTCCAGAGGAATCTTTTCCTTAATACTATTTTAATGTAATGCCATGTCTTTTACAGGCATTTAAAATACCCTCGAGTCCTAATAATTTAGAACAGAGGCAGGAAGCATGCAGTAGCTGTGTCTCCCCCCAAAAATGGATGTTTTCAACTCAGCATAAGCTGTGGGTCACCTGCTACAAAAACAAATGGCAGATGAAGACTGACTCTGGTTTAGGTTTGAAGTAAGTAACTCAGGTAAGGTTAACTGGGGCAGGAGCATGCCATTGATTTCTCCTCCACCTGCCCTGCACATACTTTGTCTCTGTGGAAGACTACAGAGCAAAAGAGCCATTTCATGTGTCTCATCAAAAGCAATATCTCAATGCCAGAGGCAGGAGTAGGTGGGAGACCAAAGGATGACTTGAAAATAGCACAAACATGCCTGATTTCCTGAAAATGGCTCAAACCCATGGAAAACTTGAAGACTGATATGGTTTGAAAGTCTCTTTGGTGGCACTGTGGGAGGAGGTTTTGTGCTGCAGGAGGCCTGAGATGGGAGAAGAAGGCACCAGGAAGAGAAAAGGGAAATGGGTAGGCTGGAGGAAAGGAGATAAGCAGGAAAAGCCATAGGAGTAGTTTTATGGAAACTTTTGAAAGGTTGGACCATAAACTTGGCAAAGAGGATGAAGGTGCAGCAGTGAAAGGATTTAGTGTGGTTTGCTAGGGAATTGAAGCAAGGAATTGATTTTAGCTGTGACATTTTGAGGGAAGACAAGGTGAGCATCAAGAGGGCCAGAACAGAGAAGGTCACGGAGACTGAGGATGAAGCTATCAGGGCCATAGTGTGGGAACAAATAATAATTGATATTTTTGTAGGACACTCTTGAAGGAATGTCAGAAGGATTAAATGACAGCATCAGCCTGGACAGAAGAGGGAAGATGGTGATAATGTTGAAAATAGCACTGAGGGTGTGTGCTGCCTGGATGCAGAAGCTGATAGGTTTCCCAGCTACAATCAAATAGGGTAGGCATGTGGGGTAGGAAAAGAGGGTCAGTTTTAACTAGAGCTGTATAGTTCAATGAAACTGTCTGGCATTACTGTCCTGGAGAGTGGAGACCTTCCTACAGAAGAAGGAGAAAGGTATTTTAAAAAACAAAACAGCCAAAGATGGAGAGCCCTGGGGAATGAAGGGAGTTTCCAGAAGTTGACATTGCTGAGGAGGAGGATTTAGGAAGAGCATGGACAACAGCTGCATAAAAACAGGTAAGGGAAGAATAGCAGAAAACAGACTTTGGCAGTATGAAGGAAAGAGATGAGGGATGCAGGCAGAAGGCAAGACTCTCTGAAAAGCTATCCAATGCTGATTTTTGGTGCTGCCCCCATGTACATGTCCTCTTGCTCTGTTCCAAAATGTTACCTGGGCAACCTTTGAGGATTTTGGATATTTGTCCCAAAAGTTCAGCAGTCTGGAGATGCACATACACAGATCTACCTACTGTGTGATGCAAGCTTACTTGGTCCAAGGTGTATCACACACCAATCCCATGAGCATGTGCCTGGGCTGTGTCAGACTCAGGGGTCACAGTGCCCATGAATATGACTGTATCCAGGAGAAATGCCTCCTTTCTCTGCTGTCTTAACAAGTGTCCCTTTCCTACACATCTGGGCAGAAGCAAATTTTACAATCTGAAGGTACTGTGTGCTGAATATTGCGTGTACCATTGATTGTACATATCTATGCACATCTGATCTCAACCAGAGACCATCTGACCCACTGATTTTTGGGTGGTTGGGTTTTTCATGGCTTTGAGTCAGGCATCTAAAGTGTGTCCTACAGGGATTATTTGACATTCAGCCAGAGGTGAGCATGCTCCCCAAAGAGATATGCTATGGATAGGGAGATGTAATGACTTAGACGAAATCATTACTTCCAGTAAGTCAAGTCCTGATTTAGTAACATATTCCATTTGTAGATCGTATTGTCTCCAGATCGTATTGTCTACAATAGCAGTGCAAACAAATTAAACAAAGTTTTGATATGCTTTTATCAAAGATTCATCTCTAGTGTCCTTTGATTTACTTCTTGAGATCTCCTCTGGCACAAACTGTAAAGAAGCAATATTTTCTCCCCCTCAAAGCTGATCTGAGCTCAAGCACCTCTGAGAATATATGAGCTCTGCCTTTAGAGCTGGCTTCAGGCATTCTGGAGAATGACTGCCCTCCCCTTAATTTTATAACAGGCTGAAGATAACTGTATGTCTTCATTTCAGCTAAATTGCTTTTTTTCTTCATTTCCTTGGCATCCAGATGGTGGTGCTCTATGTGACCTGAGCCAAGACAAAAATGGAAAAATCTGCTGCCTTTTCTTGCTGGTTGACAAAGGGAACTAAGTATATGCTCTCCTTGCATTTATCCACCTTTCCCTCTCTAGTGAGGACCAAAATTAACAGTGGAGGTCATTTGCCAGCAGGGAAGGATTCTTGCATTTTGCAATTTTTGTAATTGTGTCACAGAGGTTGGAGATGGGAAAAACCTATTAATTACCCTTTACACCACTCCAAGTCTGTTGTCTGGTTCTTTACAGCAGGGCTTATGGTTTCCAGCACACATTTTGATATGAAACAGAAATCTGGAATGGGAAAAGAACTGGTTCCACAGGCATCAGTATAGAGTATTTTTTGTCTCTAGTCTTTCAGAGGATCATTTTCTGCTGAAAATGCTGTGATTAAGAAGATGAGCACTTGAGGTCTCATGGTGCTAGCATGATTGTCAATAGGACTACGAAAGAGAGATATATCTTAAGAAATAAGAAAACACTTTTAAAGATAAGCATGTTGAAAAACTGGAAAATCCAAAATGAAATAGCTGTTCATCAGGAAGACAAGTAAAGCAGAGTGTGCAACAGCATCAGCCAGTTCTAGCTCAACTCATGTAAAATAACTTGCCAGGTTAGTACATCACCAGGTTGATCAGATACTACTGGTCTGTCTACGTTTCTGCCCCTCTTGCCTGTTAAATTATTTGCGTAGTCTGAGTGCAGAGAAGGGATGTCACTTTCTGCCATTATAAAGAAAGGATTTTCAAGCCAATGATACACAACAAATGCAACCCTTATGACAGTGGATAACTTCTAATCCTTTGGCCTTGTGTGGTGAGTGGTTCAGCCCTGGTTCCCAAGCACTGTGGTTCCCATGGGACTGACAACATCCACCTGACACAAGAGTCCCTGTGGTAGGGCAGGCTTTGGGGCTGCAGACACCAGCACAGCTGGACTACATGGGGTTCAGACACAAGCCCAGCTGTCTTCCAGAGCAAGCATGGGAAAGGACCCTGCTCTAGTCTATGAATAACCTCAAGATCTTTGCCCTGCTTCATATCTTCATGATCTTTTTGGTGGCTGTTGACCATAGGAAGAGGTTGGCATTTTGAGGACTCATGATGCAGAAAGGCTGGTCAGCTTTAATGAGGTCTTATAACTATGCTCTGGTGAAGGAAGGAAGGCCTGAGGTTGGCTGAGCTTTTCACTGGCATTGATAAAGACCCTGCAATTTTCACATGTCAGGAACTTGGATAATCTTTGAGCAAGGGTATTGGTATTGAACTGGGCAGATTCTGCTTTCCCAGCTGTCCCATGGGCTTTCGGGAGCAAGTTGGTCTGTGGCCCTCAGCCAGAAAACCACTTAGATAGGAGCACACCTCTCAGTCCATGGATCATCCTGCT
>NW_010325712.1:21958-34273 GCF_000700745.2 Antrostomus carolinensis | reverse complement strand
AATTTGTTAGGGCTCCTTATGCACTTCCAGGAAACAATGTGCTTTGCTGGGCTGGGTCCATCACCTCCATCATGTCCCTATTTGTGTAAAGCTCTTTCACATCCCTTAAAGCCATATTAATATGCTGGATGGACTATGGACCCTGCCCGGGACTGCACTGCTTGCTTGAGTCATAACCACACTTTTAAAGAGTGTGCTTTTGCTTAAAGTTGAAAAGCACCATTCTTTTGGGTTATGAGCAATATGAGCATCAGAAATAGGAGAGCTGTGTCTATGCACTGTTCTGATGATAAACACATGTACTCTTGTTTAGTTCCCGAATAATAAAACTTTGAACTCAAAGTTGGCAATGCTGGAGTGGATCAGCGCATGGCTGAAAAGGGCAGGTGGGAGCAGAGGAGGATGTGGTGTGGATGGATCCCAGAGCTCCAAAGCTGGCACTGCAACAGCAGCTTGAGTGAGCACGACAGGATGGGTGAAGTGGAAATGTCAGGATAGAAGACCTAGTGGATATGACAGAGGCCAGCATAAGTATCTAGCAGCAAAGGACTGCCAGGGATTAGGGCATGAGACAAGAAATGTCCTGCTCAGGACATGCCTAGCTCTGTGGTGCAGAGAATAAAACAGGGAACAGAGGAAACTGAACAGCAGGCAAATGAGCCAGAGTGATCATTTCAGAGAGCACTAGGTATTTCTTAGTGCTGCTGTTGGGCCAGTAGCAACGCAGCACACAGTAGCAGTGTTGACAGATTCAAGGCCACCCAGGGTCATTGTGAGGAGATGTGCCCCTGCCTAGGAAGTGCAGAGGGTGTCGTTGTAAATCCCAAGTCATGGGTGTCTCTTACTGAAAGACTGTGGAGAGAAGCCACCTGGGAGAGATGCCACTGGAAGCCAGTCTCCTACTGTGATATGGTCAGAGATGTGCCTGGCTGAAGGCTGAATGAAATTGTAGGAGCATTTTGATCAATGATGACTGTGAATAATTTTCTGAGGATTTAATGTTCATGTGAGGGATAAAACTGTGCTGTAGATCATTAGAAAAACTATTCCCATTATTTGCTCAGAATGACATAACTGGAGAAAGTAACTGCCTTGCAGGATTTAAGTGGAGGATGGATGCTCTGAGGCTAGAAGAGGAAGCCGGAAGGACAATAGGGTTTGCAGAGGAACACATGAGAGCAGGATCCAGTGGGACACAATGACTGGCTCCGTGGACACTGCTGGAGTTGGCTGACTATGTAATATTGGCCTTTCCTTACGCTAACAGGCAGAAGCAGCGTGCAGTGGACTTACACCCTTGTGTGTATGTGTGCAAGAGGGAGATGGTGACATTCAACAGTCTGCAGTGGATCTTCAGGTCTGTGCTTGGTTACCAGCGAATTTGTGTCCTGGTGTCAGCCACTCATACGTGTGTGCAATTTAGAACAGTGATTAAATTTTGTGGCTGAGGCTGTTAACATAATTTAAAATAACAGAATCATACAAAAACACAGCAGGAGAGGACTTCAGGAGGTCATGCAGAACACTCCTTGTCCCAAGGCAGGCTAATTGCACCAATGTCACTTCTGATGTGTTTGAATAATTTGTCTCTAAGGCTCTCCAGCACTGGAAGCTCACAGTACCCTTAGAGAATTGTTTCCTCTGCTTCACTCTTCCCACTGCTGAAAAGACTGTGGGAATTTTGTTCATCACATTTAATTTGAATAGTTTTTCCTAGAATTTTAAACATGGTTGCAGGTGCTATTATCCACATACGGACACTGAAAACCAAAAATACTCGCTCTCATTTATGGACTGCTCCCTCACACTTGTGAAATAAGAGAATCAAGTTGTGGACATCCCTACCATGAAAGGGAAATCAAAGGGGGAACTGGGCATTTTCCAGTGGTGCTGGGCTGTCACAGCAACCAGAGATGGCTGAGTAAGGAGATCAGTGGGAAACACCCAGATTGGACAAGTAAATAGGCTGAAACGTTGCATGGCTCAGCAGCTCTCTGCCAGATACGGGTGTCTGAGAAATGGCTGGTTGCAGTGATCCTGTAATGGGGGTCAAAGAGTTGAGAGGAGGGAGGTGGCAACCAGAGGAATTAGCCCAATTCAGGGAATCTGAACTCTGGACTAAGGGTAGTTTAGAGGAAGAAAATGGGAGCAAAAATGCTTAATTAGGTGCTTTGGGAGGCTGGACTATTTCTTGTCACAGTGGCACAGCCCAGCAAGACTGAAAGGCAAATTCAGGATTGTTAAGTGGTACTAGAGACAGATCTGTGAGCTGGCTCCTATAAAAAAAATGGTTTGTGGGACATTCATTTGCCATGCATGACAACTGCAGGTAGCTGTTGGAAGTCATTTTGTTTTGCCTTGCAGGATGGGGGAAGGTGGGTCTCCTGTCAGAGAGGGAAGGAGGTGGGAGGTTGTGGGGTGTACCAGCTCTGCATGTGTGTTGTAGCTCCAGCTTCCCTGAGGAGACACATTTCTTGAGGAGCGAAGGGGCCAAGCTGAAGAAGGAACACAGTGAATTTTTGGCAGATGAGAACAGAGATCCATGGTGCTCCTGCCTCGGGGCCTTGGTTGAGTGTCAGAGGCTCTGACTGCTGGTGGGAACTCACCAAGGAGAAGGAGGCAGGAAAATCACAAACCTGTTATTGAGTCCCTTTTTTTTCTGCAATCCATCCCCAGCACTAACTGTATTTGAAAATACAGCTTCCAGGCTTCTTTTGCAATGATTTCAAAAAACGAGCTTACCTCTGTGGAGACTTACTTCACCAGCCCTATTTTTTCCTAGCTTTGAGTTTGCCATTGACGTTAATTAGGACTTCCTTAGCCTTATTAGCCTGGTGTTTTCCTTTGTTACTGAGAACAGTGAAGGTGACCTTCCTCGCCAGGTGGATTTTCTCAGCTCTGACAGTCTAATCATTAATGTCTTAGGAACAGAGGTAGGGATCTTACATGGGAAACTTGAAAAGAGCTATAAAAACATCATGTAGACAGCTGTCAGTGTCAGCTGGCATAGTTCCAATAATTCAAAAGTCGATATGTTTCTGATGAGTCATCCTGTTCTCACACAACACATGCTATAACTCCACACATATTACACGTATCGGGTGCAATGGGAGTGAAGTGATATTTTTGTTGCATTATAAGAAAACACAACAAATACCTACATATGTAGCTCAGTTGCAACTGGCTGAGCTGGGTATACTGAGAGTAAGAACCAGCATTTGATAATCGCAATTTTATTATCCAGAAAAGTGGAACCGTGACCAGGGCACTGACCTCTGCTGATCTGGTTTCAAGTGATAGCTTACAGCATAGCAAAAGTTATTTTGGTGGCTTCACTCAACTCCCCACCCGTACAGTCATGAAATTGCAAAATCATTGACAACTCTAAGTAGGAAGGGACTTCTGGAGGTCATGTAGTCTAATCCCCTGCTCAAAGCAGTTATAACTAGAACAGGTTACTCAGAGTAATATCCAGTCAAGTTCTGAGTATCTCCTAGGATGGAGATGACACTACCTTGCTGGACCACCTGGCCAATGTTTGATCATCCTCTCAACAAAAAAACCACAGTGTGCTTAAAACACGAGTGGCAGTCTCAGGTGAACAGAAACTCAGGCAGGGAATAACTGAGTTCTGCCTCTTAATACCAGGCAGCACCAGAAGACCTGTGTGGGTGAGTATGTTTCAGGATATCATGATTAGTCTCATCTTCAGAAGCATTACATGCACTAAGATTAAAAGAAGTATATAAACAGAGGAGAACATCATAATTGCCCATAGTAGTCTTTTTTAACAGAGTACTGTGAAAACATAACATTTTAAATTCCAACATGGCATCTATCACATGAAGTAGGTTGTTTGACAACAGAAGAGTCGTCACGAAGCATTCACATTGCAAAGGCACAGATGTGGGCAGCAGAGCCGTATGCAGCAGCCAACTGCACTAGTACCAGGCTTGACTTCTAGAAAAGGCAAACTGGGAGCTGCTGCTTTCCACAGGCAAGCACGGAAGAAGCGTCCTTACTGTTTCTGACCCATTTAAATTGCGCACGTCAACTTTTCTACAACAGGTTTCTAAACAGACTTATCCAATGGAGCCCTGATCCTTGTAGGTACTTCTGAATGTTACTTAAGAATAAGAAACACAGCTTGCAGATTTGCCACTAGCAGCTGCCACAAGCTACTGGAAAAGGCAGATTATTAAGACTATACAAAACCAAAGCTGGGAATATTAAAAAAAAAAAAGCTTACATGTTGCTGAACATGCTGCCTGACATCAGAAACACGAGACAACAGCAGAAAGCCATGCAATGTATTTTGGCAGAAGCGCGCAAACATTTCACAGCTTGTCCCCTGGATGCCATGCTCACACTTACATTAGTCTGTGTCATACTACCTTAACTTGTTTTAAGCATTTCCATCATCTGTGAGGTAGGGAGGGAAAAACAGAATAGTTAAGGTATAATCAAATGAGATCTTGCACATCGTAGTATAATTTGTAAACAGTTTAATTATTGGCTGTAGTGTGGAGAGTGTGAATGGTTCAGGCTTCTGTCTCAATTTATCCAGACAAGGAACTTTCTGAAAGCCAGGTGAGTGACTCAGTGGGTTACTAAGGAGACAGATGAAAAAAATGGGATTAACAGAGGAAGAACAGTGACAGAACATAAACAATTTCTTAACTAAGAATGTGGACCAATGGTTCCACAATCACTTGAAAACTGTTTTGAAAGAATTTAAAGTGGATTTGACATATAAATCACAAATAGCCACAATAACATCAGAGTTGTATTTTCTATCTGGGTCTAATGCAGAAGAACTGTAAAACACAGCAGAGAAATTAAGATGCAGTAGCTGGAAATATCTAAATGCCTTGATTAAATGACTAACATGTCCTTGGTGAAAATAATCAGTATATTCACTTTTCTAAAGATTCACAGTAGGTAGTAAAAAAAAAAAAAAAATATATATATATACATCTGTGTATGTGTGTGTATATATGTTTGTTTTTTTGTTTTTTTTAAAGAATCTACTGGATTTCTGTCTTTCTTGGAAGCTGTGACTGTATACTGGTACTGGAGTGCCTACATTGGCTTTTCTCCTACTGTTATTTCAGCAATGAAACATGGAACAGGCAGAGGTGATGAAGGATACACACACTGATGAAGTACTGAGATAGAAGACAAAGCAGGTGTCTCATTTATAATGCTGGGAAAAATGGAGGTAAAATAGCTTATTAAACAAGTGATATTGACTTCATTTTACTTTTTTCCCTATTTTATTTTGCTCTTTCTGCACTGTGAGAGCCAACAATCAGGAATTTGTAGCGATGTAATTGTGTTTGGCTCCCTACCTCCCTCTGGCACATCCCAGTTAGGTGGAACTGATGCTGTTTAGGTGGCAGTCGTTACGATTCAGCAGCATTACACCAATTGGATACACTTGGGAAATATCCTAGGGAAACCGAGACCCTATTCGAGCAGTGTCGAAAGCTCCCACCCTCCTCATGCTCTGTCTTTCTCCAGACATATAAGCTTTCTCCAGGCTCACCCAAGGATGTCCCTACCTGTCCTGCCCCACTGGACATGCCAGCTGTGCAGTTGCTGAGGGACGCAAGATGTGTGGTCCCACCCCTGGGATGCCATGGAGAAGACCCAGGGGAGCTTAAGCACTTATTGCCTGTTCCATGGGCCTTGGTTTAGCCTCGCCATCCCTGTGGAGATTAAGGCTTAGTTATCACCCAGTTAGTGTAAAACTTAGGTAAGTAAACCAAACTCACTGCTCCAGTCTCCTGGGGATCTGCACAGGTTTATTGCCCCAGACAACACCTCCTCTCTGCAGGAGACTCTTCTGCTACCCTCTTAGTGAGGTCAAGGACTGTTTCCCTTCCATGATACGTAAGTATCATGCAGCCATAATAGGAATCATTTCTGGCCCTGAACTGGTTAATAAACAATGTTTTCCTTTGGTCAGTGGTAGAGCTCCTTTGGTCAGTGGTAGAACTCATTCCTTCCTTGAGTTCTTCCTTGGCATCTTTGATTGAGGGATAAGCCTTTCACTAAGCCTTACCTTCTGCATCAGTTTGTACCTCAAAACACACATACCATACAGATTTGTAAGTGGGTTAAATGTAGATAGCTGCTGGCTGTCTTCTGAACATGTCCAGTCATGGGAATGACCCAGCACCTGGTGGTGAACTGGCAAGACTGATCCCCAACCTCTTTTATTAGGTAAATCGAGACAATGTGCATGAGATACTGGCAAGCCTGGAGCCATCTGGGGATGTACCCACATCCATGTTTCAGTTGGGATTAGGAGAACATTTCTGAGAGGAATTTCCCATTTACTGTGCTTGTTCCAGCTGGTAATGGGCAACTGTGGGCCCAAGCGGGAACTCGGCTGAAATAACATCTTCTCTCCACCATGCTGCTGGCATAGACATCATCCCCCTAGCACAAGCCCTTCCACTCCGCAGCGCTGCTCCTGCTGCTAACATAGACATTGCCTGAATGAATCCTGCTGGCTTGATTGATCCTGTTTAAATCAATGTGATTGTTTGTACAAGCAAAGTTGATAGATCTGGCCCAAAGAGCCATTTAATCCACCATATTATTTGGTATATAAATCATCTGTTTGGGGCACTGGTAACTGTTTTGTTACCACTGTGAATTTAGAAAAAAAATCTATTAAAGTCACTGAAGAACGTCTGTATTTACAGTGGAATAACTGATGTTAGTACTTGACTGGTTATATTTAGATATGTAGAGCAGCCTTGCTCAGAAGGTAGTTTAAAGAGATTTTTCTGTCTTTTGAGATCCTTGAATTTAGGGCCATAGCAAGAAGTAATCAAGTTCGTTATAATCCATTTCTTCCAAAATATCATATTCATGTGTGAATTATGCATTTGGTTACATAGTTATAAATCTGCATATCTCTGTTTGTACCTAGTAACAAAATATTCTTTCAGCTTTTTTAATGATTACAGTAAAATTCTCCATTATGTATATCACAAGTACTAATTGTCACCTAGAAATACTGATGACATCTTGCCTATGGCAATGAACAGGTTTTGATACAACAATAAAGCATGCCCTGTCTTCCTAATTAGTCTCCATTGATTAAACCTGCAGATTATTTACAAAAAGCCTAATGCAACGGAAAGGAAGAATAACTAATGCAATGGCTGTATTCTCAGGATCACAGGCAATTCATCTTCACTAAGCTCACTGAGCCTCTGTAATCTCAAGGCATTTATTAAATAATAGGGAGAAAGCTTTAGGTTAAGAATATTTAGTATTAAAAGTATTTGTTTAATTTGTTTCTTAAGATGAAATTCTCCTATTCTTGAGGGAAGAGGAAAGCGCTTGCTGAGTTAAAGCTCCAGACATCTTGCAGTAAGACATGAGAAGCCTTGTCAGATTGCTAATGGAAACAATATTTATGATGCTGAGATTTTGTAACTTATAATTAAACATCACAGTCCAGCCCCTGTAACCTGTATCATCCTCACATGCCCTATTGAACACATCACAGCAATTAGTGAAGCATATAGCATATATTTAGACGAAGACTTTCTGTCAGGAGCTGGTGATGTAGTGACTCAGCAAGGCATCATCAGAAGGCATTTACTCATGCTAAGACTTTGTACACTTCTGTGGGGGCTAGACCTGTCACATTAATACATGGGGCTATTTTTGTAACATCCAGAAAGTTTCTGCTGTACATCAAACTGCACTAGCTGCTTATTTTAGATTACAGCAATTCATACATTTGTCTTGAACAATACAGTCTTTAGCACTTTTTGGGTATGTACATCCCCTAAAATGAAACTTTCCTATGAAGCATTTTGTAGAACAAGGGCTTCCAAATTGAGATCATCAGAGACGTTTTCATCAGCTGCTTCAAACGTACCAGTGAAGTAACAGCCCACTCACCAAAGGTAAGTAGTAGTTGTGGCGTCAGGCTGCCTGGGTATTGAGCACTCTGAGGGATTAATACAGGACAACATGGACATCTGAATTTGTGCCCTGCTCTGTTCTGCCACGTTGGGGTTTGGCAACAACCAGTGCCAAGTGCCTCTTAAAAGAGGCCGTGCTCTTCAGTCTATCTGGTCTTTTATTTATTGTGTTCATTTTTTCTCCCAGCAATGGAAATCTCACCTTTCTTCCCATCCACTCAATCATTTTCATTCTTGAAAACAACTTGCCTGAAAGCTGCTGTTTTCCCTGCAGGTGTTGATGGATCACATGAACCTGACATGCACAGCCTGATGCTAGCAGAGGGGCTGTGCTTTACTTTCTCTTGGCTGCCCTTAAATCTGCCCATGGTGTTTGAAGGGTTAGTCTGAGCCTGTGAGCTGAACATTTAGTACTGACTTGTGTCTCCTTCCATGTCCCTGAGCCAATGGGGCAGATCCTGACGGCGAATGTGTGAAGTGGTGGAAGACACCTGTAAGATCCCAGCTGTGTCCCCAAGGTCAGAATCAAGGACTTAAAGCAACTTCTAGAGAGATAATGGAAATTACCACCATAGCCAGGTAATTTCACCAAAGATGTCATCATTAACACTAGGTTTTCACAATGTGCTTTTTGTATCTGTAAAGCTCAGAAGGATATTGTCAAGGAGGTCACTGCTATTAACTCTAATGGCACATTAAAGTGACTTGGAAAAAGCAACACCAGAGCCAACGAAAGCACTGAAATAGAAGTGGGATTGAGTTGTGGTCTGACTCTCACCCCTCCTTGCTCCTGCTGCCCAAATGCCACCGGAGCTACCCTCCTCTCCCATTCCCTGTTGCCTTTCTGCGGTCCCCTATCAGGTGCCCATCCTTGCTCATCAAAGCACTTACCAAATTGCCTTAATTGGTGTATGCTCCCAGGTCTTGCTTGGCAAAGCTGTGCCTGCACTTTTCTAAATGGGGATGGATTAGTTGCATGCTTAAAAGCTTTGCTGGATGGAGACCTGAACTCTAGAGCCAGACCTACCTTCATGACTGGAGCCTGCAGGGAGGAGAAGGCATTTTTCTCCTTCTCCCATGCTAGCTGAGAAAGTAATGGGCAGGAGAAGCAGAGAGTGCACTGACTTGGTTTCTGGATCGGAGCAGACAGTGCACTGCGGTCAGGAAAGCAGGAACAGGAGCATGAGGCTCTGAGCACCTGCCCAGATCCTGGAGCACTTCATAGCAAGGCTGAGCTGAGAAGTGTACCACACGTTTTAATAAAAACATTTGGAGAAAAGGTTTCTCCATTGACTTTGGAAAAAAGAAACACCTAAAAACTCAACAACATTTTTTATGCAGGCAGCTATTAATAGTAGTGGTACAACTAATATGTTGTATCTAGGATAACTAGTAGTGATAATAATAGTTGCCTGCATAAAAAGCATTGTTTGGTTTTTAGTAGGAATTGGGTATTAGTAATAATAATACTTTAATTTAAGTAGCTCTTTGTGTGCAAAACATGTTAGGAATGGTATCTAAGTTGTGCAACGCAGGGGTGCTGGAACCTCCACTACCTCAGCTACTAAACTAAGGAATAAAAGCACCACATTGTGCCTGTTATCATAAGAACTCAGCATTTAACACCCTATTGAAAAGAAAAACTGTACTTCTTACGTCTTTTCCTGACTGAAGCTTATTTCCATGGTCTTCTCAGAGGGGCAACAAAGTTTGGACAGAATCTGTTTAATCACACCTTCAGTTTTCATCCCTTTATGTTATGATTGTCAATGGATGATTTTTAAAAGATCTGTTCCTGAAGTTATTTCCCCCAACAAAAGGTTTGGTTTTGCTTCTGAGGTGTATGTCTAATATAGTAAACTCATTTGTGACATGAAGGACAAAGGTCTCTTTGCTGAATCACTACAGTCACCAGGAATTTCCATATTTACGGCAGTTGGCTGAGGTCCCTTTTAGTTTCTTTCCATTTAAGTTCCTGCTTTTGTTTCAGGTTTCCCTAGACTCCCAGCATCCCTCAGGGCCATGTGAGTGGAGGGTTCTCACCATGGCAGCTACACCAATCATTGATTTTTTTGTTTCAGTAACAGAAACATAAAAAAAAAATATTTCTATCAACCTACCAAAATGCAATCCTGAAAAATTTAATTTCAGATGGGAAAAAATACACCATTTGAGGGACATGGTATAAAAGTAAAGGGAAAAAAGCCTAGCATCACAAAGCAGAAGAGTCAGGTATGGCAGCCCTGTACTCAAAGGAAAGAGTCAGGTATGGCAGCCCTGTCCCTGGCCCAGTACTCAAAGGAAAAGACATTCACTGTAGTCAAAACCACACTCTGCTACATGCAGGGTTTTGATCCAAAGCCCTTCTTTTACTAGAGATGTAACCTAGCTCCAGCCAGACATCACTCAAAATAAGATGTTCTTCAGCTCTCCTGGTGTGGCTATTTTACTTTTCATTGCAATTGTACAAATGCTCAGCAGCTGAGAGGGGAAGAGCATCTGTCTGAGTGACTCTGCAGCCTAGTACAGCACCACTGGGTTTTAGCTTGGTGGCAATGGCCATTTACACCAAATTAAACCATATTGAAACAAGAGATTTCAGACACACTCCCCAAAAATTCCTGGCAGTGTGATGGATGAGCAGTGGCTGCCCTGAAGAAGGGCGGTGGCGGCTCCCCTCTCCCAGGGAAGGGAGGGCTGGAGGCACACATCCTGCATCATTATCAGTGCACTCAGGAGGGAAGAGGGAAACTACCACCAAGGTCCAAACTATTTATCAGATAAAACTATTGCTGGAATTTGACCCAAATTCATAACAAATTGTTATGACCCCAAATCACATTTTTAATTAATAAAAGAACTTAAAATGTTGCTGCTAAATACTGCTCACCACCTCTGAACAGCAATCATGCACATTGAAACCACCACCTTCTGTGACAGCCCATGCCTGTGACCTCTATCTGCACACACGGGAGGGCTGCTGGTGAATCTTTCATCTCCACCAACACGGTGGTCAAGACAATATCACAATCGTTGCTCTGCAGTCTCCTTGCCACTCTGACAGCCCCAAACTGAAGGATCTGCACATTGATGCTACTTCACTAATCTCACCATTTTAGGTTAGAAAGTCCCAAGGCTGTATGTCAGCTCTCTTGTATACATTATTATTTTTGTATCTAAATCTTCTTTAAATATTGGGCAGACTCTTTTCATAGCTGAGTAGTCATTTCAGCAGCTGTGGTGGTTGATTTACAGTTTGTACCTTGTACACTTTCTGTAGTGAAGCATAAAATTGAAAGGCTTATGTCAAACTCATTCATACATGGACATGTTCAAGAACAAATTAATTTTAAAGCACTTACAGGGTATATAAGGTTTCTATGTCATGCTTTACAAATCTATAAAGCAATTCATAACATAAAGTCTTCTTCAGAAGAGAGATGCAGATAGCAGAGTGATTTTAATCTAAAATATCCCAGTGCTACACGCCCCCACATATCTGCAATTCAGATCTGATAGGAATCATGACTAATCAGTTTCTAAAGCAAAATTACGATACACGGAAAGGCTCTCAGTGCAATATCCTCTTGCAAAACCAGGCTATTCTAGGGCAAATTAAGTTTTCTAACCATCAGTATGCAGCACACTAGATAAGGGGTCAGATTTGGCTCTCAAACTCCTATAAATCAGGAATCACAGTTATGCAGGACCAGAGTAAACTCATTTAGATGAATACTGGATAAATGCTATGTATAACTGTAATACTGGGGCCATTGTAATTAACTTCAAGAGAGTTTGCACCCCATATGAACAGACATCTTGACATTATTGCTGTGGTCCTTCTCCTCTGGGTGGCATGGCCAATGGAGGGCACCTCTGCACAGGCAAGTGCCTTCCCTGCACCATCCAAGTGTGGATCCCTTGGAGGCCCATCCAGCACTTCATGTTTCAGAGGGCCACCGGCTTTCTTCTGCTTTCTCCAGCAGAAGCTGGGAACTGCCAGCACTGCTCAGCACTGGCCTCTTGCTTCATGGGGCCAGGGGACCCAGAAACCATGTGGACCCACCTCTCTTTGGTCACAGCCAAGCATCTTCTCTATTTGCAGCATCATCATGCCTGTAAATCCCCCACATTGAGCACTTACCATTAGCAAATACGGTAGGCAATCATAAAAAATGTTCAAAGAGAAGTGATGACCCAAATTCAACCCTGGGATGAGCAGCTACAGCTCCCCTGAAATTGCAGGCTGATGTGGACAGGAACGAGTGCTGAGCCTAACGAGCTGACAGCCAGCTGGCATGTCACAGCTACTCCTGCTCCCTCCTGGCATCCTTCTATCTGCATTTTTTCAGGGGCATTC
>NW_010325712.1:5814-21929 GCF_000700745.2 Antrostomus carolinensis | reverse complement strand
CTGCAAGCGGCAATTTAATATACTAACAGTACAAGGAGTAAAATATACAACAGCTGTGAACTGCTGCCATGCTCCTCTTCCCACTATTCATCCCACTTGGCTTGTGTGTGGCACCTGGGTAGCTATCTCTGTAATTTGGACACAGGTAGTGCGTTCTCTCATCTCCTCAGGAGAAACAGAGACATAATCAGAATGTACAGTGACTTCTAAAAGGTGTGTATTTCAAAGGCAAAATTGCAACATAAAGCATTCAGGGAAACTATAACCCAAGTACCACCTGTGTGCAGAAGAGGGAAGGAAAACATCATTCTTCGTAACAGCCAGTGGCTGCAGACCAAAGGGTCTAACTCAAAGCAGTCATTCCTACTCCTGGCATCAGAGGGAGGAAGCCCTAGTTTCAGTTCCCCCATGCAGTGAATGTTGAGATATTTATAAAAAGTGGAACAGCTTCCACAGCGCAGCGCAATAAAGATCACCTCAGCACAGCTGGGCAGGTAACCAGTCAGGACAGCACAGCCACAGCGACCTGGGGAGAAACCCTGTCTGTGGGGTGATGGGATCGTCCTTCAACACAGACACACAGGCCAGGGGGTCACCCTGGGGCTGGGCAGATGCTCACACAGGAGGGAGGAGCTGCGCCTTGTCCATCTCTTCTGCTGAATGCTGGGACCAGGATTCTCAAAAGTAGCTAATGATATTGGGTGCATTAAACTTCTCAGCACAGGAATGGATTTTGTTGGACATTCTCTTTCTGAAAGTCAGTTCCAACTGGATCCCCCCAAAGTCCTTTTGAAAAGGTTAACCACTGCCAGCCTCCTGCTCCGCTTTCCTCCTTGCAGCCTCAGAGCAGCCATGTTGCTGACACACATAAAGGGGGAAAAGTCCCTATTCCAGCAGGAAAGGCTGCAAAAGGAAGAACTGTTAGTCTGAAATTCTGCAATGCAAGAGGAAGATTTCAAAGGAACCCAAAGAAAACTTGCATCCAGCTCAGCGGGAAAGCCTTAGGTCTAGACTTCACCTATTTCTTTGCATAAAGCCAGTTAGTGCTGCAACCTTAACAACTGGTTTAAACAAAGGGACTCCTAAAATTTGCTTTATCATCATAAGGTGATAGCTGGCAGCCAGGAAGCGTGGAAGCAGTGGGGTGCTGGAGGAGCCCCCCCCGGCACAGCCCCACGACAGCCCCTGCCCTGCTGCAGGGGGGAGGCAGCTGTACCGAGTGCCATGCTGCCTCCTGTCCCCTTTGCTGAGTGTTTTGCACTCTCCTGTTTGCAGTTGCTAATAAATACCCCTGACGTTAATAATTTGGGCTGGAATCTTCTGTGACTTCTTTCTGCCTCAGGTTGCAATTTTTTCTTTAAAGTTTCAGCACAGCAGTTCAGCAGTTTTTGAGAACCTGTATCATTGCCTAAGGAGTTCCTGACTCTGAGAGGAGACAAAATTAATCAGCTTTCCTGTGGCTGTCACAGTAGTATTCAAATATTAAATAAATGGTATTTGGATGGAGTTTTTCAGAATTTTGATTGAGAAAATCAATCATAAAGACCTTGACAACTAAATGTCAGTGTAGACCTATCCCACCATTGCTATGCTGGTGCACAGTGCTCTAGGGCTGTTTGTGCCCTATGGGTTAGATTCACAAGGTGGTCATAATGTCATGCCACGAAGCTGTAGCACCCACCCTTCAGGGATCTAACCCCCCCTCAAGCATTCACAAAGCAGGATGTAATAGGTAGGCAGCTTGCAGCATGAGGGAAGAGATGGGAAAACCAATACAATGCAGAAGGACTGTCTATGCTAGATGACAGAAAATGTAAAGGCCAGGATGCATCTGAAATGGAAGCCTGCTGAGCTCTTCACAAAATGCAAAGGAAATGCTCAGCTTCTCCTGGCTGTTGGAGAGCTGCTTCTGCTCAAGAGCGTTTCTATGGACCCCTGTTGTTTCTGACCCTTGTATTCCAGGAAGGCAATTATTGTTTGTCCTCCCTTCTACTGTATTAAATCTTCCCAAGGTGGCTATCATGATGAAAAGTCTGCTGGGACATCTCACAGCTCCCCTGGAGACCTCCACAGGGCCAGGAGGGGACCAAGACTTGGCCCCTGGCTGTAGTATCCATTTTAGCCAAGGTTACTTCCTTTGGCCACGTGGATCTTTGCATTTGCAGTGTGTTGTCTGGGGTTTCGGGTAGGAGGGAATGCTCCCTGGAGATGGCCGAGTCTCCCTTCCACACCTAAATGAAAATTTCCTACAGGTAAGTCCTCCCTCCATGTGGGAAAGGCAATCATCATTGAGTAAATGCCTATACCCAGAAAAATACTTATTAACAAATTACATTTGTTTCTCTCTAACACTGTCATAACTTTCTTGGACAACTGATGTGGAGGAGTTTCTCTCTTGAACTGGCTCTTTAATTGTGCTGCTAACGAGGTAGGTAGGGCTCCAGGGTAAATAAGCACACATAGGCTCTCTGCTATTACTGCTGGAGACTGCCTCCAGCTGCCAAACTAACACAGCAATAGTGAAGCCTGCAGCATAGACAAACATTTTGCTACCACCCTGGATTTCAAGTTAGCTTATAAAAAACTGTGGACTTAGGCAATATAAAAGACTATTTAAGGTGTTTGATTTGATATTGCAGGGTATAACATTAGCACCATGTACATTTAATAAAGCACATAAGAAACAAAGATGAAGAACTGCTTTCTCTGAGCACAATCTGGCAATCAGCCACCATCATTAAACAGGAGTGTTCCTAATAGAATGTATAGAGATTGTTCCTAGACCTACAACTGTTCATCAGCAGTGCAGGTGCTACATTAGATCATGGCTGATAAAATCTGTAGCTTGCACAAGAATCAATGTTATGTTTAAATGATGAAGAGAAGGCAGCCATACGAGACATTGCTTGGTCAGCCGGATCCACTATTTTTAAGTACAGCCAAATACAGAGTTAAACTCTATGGAAGAAGAAATAATGGCTGGTCTAGTTAAGTGCTGTTTTTCCTCTAAAGGATTGAGGGCCAAACAAGAAGATCAAACCTCAAGTCCTCTTACAGCTGAGAAGGCTAATGAGACCTTGGATGGCTAAACAGGGGATGCTGAGGCGAGTGCAGTATCTGAGGCTGACATGCATATGTTATCTGCAGTCTTAATATCCATGTATCACCAAGGATGCTGAAAAACTGGGAAAGATGCAGAGAAGAACTGCAAAAGTGGGCTAAGGACTAGAGAAAGCACCTAATGGGGGGAGAGCGACTTAAAAAGCACTATTTGTTGAGTTTATCAAAAAGAAGATTGAAAGGTCTTGATTACAGTGAATAACTCTCTTCACAGGGAGAAAAGAGCTCTTTAATCTGGTGGAAAAGGATGAATGGCTGAAAGCTGAAGCCAGATATATCTGAAGAGGAAATTAAGCAAAACACGTTAATACCAAGGGTTGGAAACAAGCTGCTGAGGGAAGGGAAGGAGTCCACAGTGCTTGATGAAGATGTCACGATGCTTTTCTAAGCAAGATAATTTTCTTGTGCACGTGCTATGTTTCAGTCCATCCCAATATGTGCAAAACTGTGTGAGATTTTAAGAGCTGTGATAAAATCTAGTTGTCTCTTCCATCTCCAAGCTCTGGGACCCTGTATGAGTTGTCTGGAGGTGGGGCAGGGGTGTGCATGCCAGCTGGGGGTCCATGCAGAGAGAAGGGGCCCCTATTTTCTCCCTTTTCCCTTCCATCAGGACAGTCATGCCAGGAACCAGCACCGGGATTTACTCCTGAAAGCCTGACTGGCGGTGTTTCCAAAATGCCTTGCAGCACAACAAACCCCTTGCTTGTTTGTGCTCACTCAACCTCTTCCTAATGAGCAGAGAGGATGAAAGGGCATTGCAGGGGTGACCACGCTGGCTTGGGGCAGGCGGCTTGGGGTGCTGAGCCAGGCTGACACAACTCCAGCAGGCAATGCCTTGCTTGAGGGGATTATTCAGGAACAAAACCTGTCTCCTCATTCTGAGAGTTTTCTGACTGAAATTCAATACTTTTTCTTAACTGAAATACGTCTTCTCCCCCGCTCTCTCCATCTCCCCATCTTCCATAGAGATAAGCAATTATTTTTTCCCCAGTGGAGCAACAATACTTTCAAATGCCTATTAGAGAGCATCACTCTCACTTAGTTGGTGAGCTCAGCTTTGGATGTTCTGTGAGTCAGTCCCTGCAGCCCAGACCAGCCACACTGTGCTGTGCCTGTGCCTTTGCATCTAGCAAATAGTTTCTAATACAATCATAATATTTTCAGTTTACAGCAGGATTGAGCTCAATAGGGCTAAAAGACTCAAAATAAGGTGGGTATGATGTCACTTGCAGCAAAACAATAATCCTCACCTTCTTTGAAGCTGGCTGTAGCTATTTTTTATTCCTTTAAGTTGTCAATCTCATGGCAAGATGCTGGCAAAAATTAACTCCCACACTTGGCTTTGCAATAGGAAGGTGACTGCATCATGGAATGATGTTTCAGGCTTTTATAAACTTATCTGACAAAATGCATCTCTTTATCAAGAGGAGAGCTAGGCTGGAAATGAGCAGCGAATGCTAACACCCTCTCAGACTAGATTTAAGGTAGAAATTTTTTACAGTGAGGGTGGTGAAACGCTGGAACAGGTTGCCCAGAGAGGTGGTAGAATCCCCATCCCTGGAAACATCCCTCGACAGGGCTCTGAGCAACCTGATCTAGTTGAAGATGTCCCTGCTCACTGCAGGGGGGTGGGACTAGATGACCTCTAAAGGTCACTTCCAATCCAAACCATTCTATGATGCTTCTAGATATTTTCAGGATGGAGAATCCTTTACTCAACATTTAAAGAAATTATAAAAATCTCCATGCACTTACTATAGAAGAGTGAAACTCTGAACAGTGCTAGCAATGGTGGAGGAGCCCTTGGAGAAGAAAGACATGTGGACTGTGTTTGAATTTGCAGTGCCTTGTGTTATCCCAGACTGCACGTCTGGGACCCTTGAGGATTCAACTCTTGGAGAGAGTAACTTTCCTCCAGCTCATGAATGGTTCCCAAACAGTAATCTCCACTGACAAGCTGCAGATACCCATATGCTCAGCAGGCAGTTGCCTGGTCTCATGATGATACAGTAAGAAATTTAAGATCTGCTCTCTTCCCAGCCCCCACTCCTTCCTCCTCACCTATTTTCTTCCCATGACTTTCCAGGGAAAGCAGCTCCTGTAGCCGCCGCTGGGATGCAAGAGTGCAGGTAGCAGATTTACAAGACGAAAAAACCTCTTCCTTGAGTAATATCACTGTCTAATGTGTAGTTAAGCACAGAAATATTTCCTGTTTATTTTTTTTAAGGAGGTAGAGAGGCGTAACAAGTGGTAAAACTAATGGGTCAGTGATGTGTTCTCAAAAGGATGCACGATGAGTGATTTGACAGAAAATTGGAAGGTTTAATTGCAATCTCTGTCGTGAGCCTCTACCAGTTTAGCCATGGCATAATCCATTTACTTTTCTATAATTGTCCTCATTAAACAATCAGAAATGAGGGACAAATTAGATCTGAAGTCCACATTTGCAGGCAATTAAAAGCACAGCACTCTGACTGATAGAGATGAGCATTTAAATCAGGTGATTTAACAACAATTAAACAAAACCTTGATAACATGTACAATAAAGAAATCGATAGAAAGATCAGGATAAAATACCTGGAATTGTCAAAGAGAAATGGAGAAGTAGAAATTAATGACAATTAAAAAAAAAAAAATCCCTAAAATGATGCCTTCTAGGGCAACTACTCCATAGTAGAGGAAAGCAAAACTTATGAAGACATTAATCAAGGTACAAGTGAAAAGAAAATGAGATGCTTTGGGGCACATAGATGACAGGCAGCATATCTGTGACAATAAGGGATGATGGAAATCATACAGAGGGAAATAAAACAAAGGATACATGAGGAAAGGATGCAAGAGCTGCAGAACACCTACTCTGACAATATATTCTTTTGCTCTCTCTAAAAGAGAAAATCAATAAACTCTGTGTAGGAAGAAAAGCTTATTAAATGATTGACTGTCCAACTGGATATTCCTGTTGGCAAACACATTGCTCTGTGTGATAGATGGACAGCAAGGTCAAGAGGTTGTTCACTGAAGTGATCAGGCTTCATAAAATCTAGATTTGCAGACAGCCGGGGCGGTGGATCCCTGGTGAGGATACTGCTGTCGGGTGATTTCTGTTTGCTGCAACACCGCGAGTTCATTTACAGAGCAGTGAAAGGGTTTCAATTGAAGGAGAAGCAGGAGGGACTCTTGCAGCTCTGGCCCAGGGTTTGCCGGATCTGCACACGTCCGTGGCTGACCACACTGCAGCGTCAGTCTCAGGAGCAGTGACAGCTGGTGGCCGCAGTGGTCTGCTCTGGGTCACCAGCACCAGTGGATCTCTCCCTCATTCTGCTCTCCAGACATGGAGTCTGGCAATACAAGTGGAATGAAACCATAACACCATAATTCTTTGAATGAAGAAATGTCTCAATCCATCATCAGCAAAGGACTTGTGAACTCTAGGGTCATAAGGTTTTGAGCTGGAATGGACCTTCAAAGATCACCTAGTCCAACCCTGTGCTGTGAGCAGGGACATCTTTCACTATGACAGGATACTGAAGGTCACCCTTCATTTGGCATATACCAAAGTAACAATTAAATGCCTTCTTCTAAGAGACCCTGTGTTTCTCCCACTGTCAGGCAGCAAGTTGTAGCTCGATTCAGTTTTGCTCTCCCTGTTAGTTATGGTACCAGCAGGTCCCTGGTCCCATCAGCATCAGCCCTCCCTATGCTCCCTGCCACATCCCCTTCCCAGGGCTTCCCCATGGGTCAGTGACTTCTCTCCCCTGTGGTGTTACCGACCCCTTTTTGCAAGATGAAATGCAGAGCTCGCTTGCTCACCCTGTGAGAGCAAGAGAGGGAAAGGAAAGGGGCTTTCCAAGGAGAGCAGTGGACTGCAAGGCTTTGGGAACGTGCACGTCATCCATAACCGCATAGCTGAGCTGGCAAGCCTGAGGCACAAAGAAATCAGGGTCCTACAGGACCTACCTATGGCACCTTCTTCTGAACCAAGGTGGCAGGATTGTACCCCAAGGGAGCTCAAATAGGTTTCAATGTACCTGCAGTCCCCTCACTGCATGGTCTTGGGCACAGTGGGGTGGAAACTGGTGAAGACAGGAGATCTGGAGATGGCAGCCATGGAAATGTCCCTTCCCACAGCCAGGCCCTCCTGCAGCTTCTCTTCTCCCCTGTATTTCTTTGCCAGCATAACTTACACTGGCAGTAAGATTTCTGTGTCTAACCAATACAAAGCATTTGCATTTTATTAAGTACTTCTCACATTAAATAATGCCTCATTCCATTTTCTTTTTGGAACAGATATTTCTTTAATTTTTTTTAAGCATACCAATTATTTTTTTCTTTTGGAGGGGAGATGGGCATGCTCTGCCTCTCAGGGGCAAGGCTGAGATCCTGGATGATGAGAGAAGCAGCCTGATGCAGAAGCAGCCTTTGAGGGCAGGCTGTCAGTGTCTGTAACTCCCCAGCTCCCGAACGCCGTAAGTTTACTGCTGTGGACTGAGATCTACCCAATTTGACCTCGACAAGCAAAATGTTTTCCTGCTTTTTTTGAGAGTTTTGGGTTGGAGAAAGCACAAAGTGGGTTTTTTTTGTTGTTGTTGTTTTTGGTTGTTTTTTTTTTCCTTTTCCTGGAACACAAAGTGCTGGATCAGGTTTACGACTACTTGGGGCTACTCGTGCTTCACTTCAGGCTGAGGAATGACAGGGGATTGAACTAAGCACTGGTCCTTTGGTTATTAAAAATTTATTTAGAGTTGTTTCCTCCTTCCCAAATTAATGCCAGGAAAATCTTGTTGTTTTTTGCCTGCAAATTGTGGAGAATTTTTACGTTTCAGCACATTTTCTCCTGAATGCTGACAGATTAGAAGAAAATCAAAATGATTATGTACATTAATAATAGAATACACACATAAAGACAATCTTGAGGGGTCTAAACTTGATGCATATTCCTCTAGATTGCTGTTAGCTTTTGTATGTGAATGGATTAAAAACAAGAAAAATATTGTGAACTAAGTTTAAATGTAAATTTTTTTGTCCAAAAAAGAAAAATAATTTGTATCAATAAGTCAGTCATAACTTGTAAGCAGTCTTTATTTTCCACCATCAAAAACAGTCTTTCTATCTGCAAGGAATGCATTTCTAACATTAAATAGTTGATACTATTCAAATTAGTTAGAGCTTAGCAAAACTCTTCCTCAAGTCACAAATAATTTGTTTTTCTGATAGAAAGTAAAGCTTGATTTTATTTTGCTGTGCCCACACAGCATCATCCCCTTGATATCATGTTTGTTTAGAAAGAGAAATGAAAGTTTTCCTTTTGTTTCTTCTGGAAAACAATAAATTTGTGGAAAAGAGAAAATCAACAGCACTTATATCAAGGTTGGCAGGAGTCCCAACAGGGAAAAAAATGTCTGCATTTATCCTTTTTTCATTTCTTCTGCATTTTTAGTCATGATTAGAAGCAATGCTATATATGATCTCTGGGCATATGACACACTTGTTGAACCATGGAAACCAGTGAAAGCAGAAAGGTCAGCGGTGGGCTATCTCTGATGATGTCTGCTGGTGTCTGCTGTGTGATTTAATGATCTGCTTGCTCAAGTCCCAAATTTCCTTGGGAGCATTCAACAACTGGGAGGTTTCTGCAAGAGTTGCATATTGAGAAAACACATCACATGCAGTGGAGTGGCTGGGAACCTTGCTCAAGGACCCATCCAAAACAAAGATGGGAACCCAAGAGCCAGACATGTGGTTTGAGGAACTTATTTTCCAAATTTAGTTAACATAACCGAGATGTACAAAATTTATCCACAAGTTATTCAGGTGCCAGAACTTTTCAAATTATTTGCCTACTGACACAGGTTAAATCAATTAGGGCTGTATTAAACCGCCTTAGTTAGTAGGTCAGATATATTATGGGCGTAATTTCTCTGCCACCTACGCAGAGCAAAGGAGTACAAATCAGTGGAGAAAGAAGTTCCTCAGTCATTTTCTTTGCAGCAATACTGTGTGAAAATAGTTTCAGCTATCACTTCCAGAATGACAGATTAATCTAATTTTGCGGGAAAAACAGAACTGACACTGATGGATGAACAGGCTGCAGGAGGGGCTGAGAGCAGGGCGTTAATCCTATTGCTGCATCTGAGCCGAGAGGTGCACTCCTCCAGCAGTGATGACTCAGCAGAGAGCAGATATTTAAGGAAAGGTCCTACTCTGTTCACTTAAAAAATTGGCTCTGGGAATGTAGTTTGCATGAGGGATGCAGGATTGAGCCCTTGGTTATGGCTGCAAGGTGTTAGGAGCTTCCCTGCTCCCTCTCCTGCCCCTGAGAAAAACCCCACAGCAAACAGGGCTCCCCAAACAAAGCGCTGCATTTCTCATTTGAAGAACTGCTATTTGAAATCTTTCATTTTTCATTGTAACAGTATATTATCAGATGCCTAATTCAGCTTGGTTTCCACGTGTCATTATGTTTATGAAATGTCTTTATCTTTCAGTGATGCAGATGCAACCACAAAATCTTGCTCTTTGGCTTAATTTCCAACTCCTTGTCACTTTGTTTTCCTAAATCCAGGCCAGCCTGCTAGACATACTTAATACTTTACAGTTTTCAATGCCTATCTTCCTTCCCTGAAAAGCTAACTATCTTCTTCAGCTTACTGGGAGCCCTGCAGAGGAAAAGTCTCTGAAAACTGCCAAGGTCAAGAGGAATTTCAGATTAAGGTTTATGTTGTGCTGTTATTTAAGTAAACAAAGGTAAATTCCAGCAGGGGGGATGAGTTTAGACCACATGCAATGTGTATTTACTGCAGTGAGGTAGAGCTGGAATGGAAATCTGCTCCCATTGTCAGGAGGGACTGAGCAGGAGCGATGTGAGAGGATGTGGAGGAGGATTTATCAGAGGGTGCTGGGAGGGGTAAAGGAACAGCAGAGACAGCAGGAAAAGCCCTGGTAGCAGCATATGGAGCCTCCGCACAACCTGCTGGAGCAGATCTTCATGCTGGGGCCTGGGGTTGTGATGACAAAGGCCAAGTCCTGCTCTCTAGTCCCAAGTCCAAGCGGCACAGCACGGTGTGCATCCAACCCTGTCATCCCAGCCCTACCTACCTCCAATCCCCTCCAACCAAAATGACCCCCTCCCTAATGCCTAGTGGCTCTGGGCCTTGTTATCTCCCAAACCATGTCCCAGATGTCACTATCCAGAATGAGTAAAATCTGGGACAGGGAATGCAGCAACAGTACGCTAACAGCCTGGACAACTGGGGACATTGCTTCAGCCCTTGTTCATGTACAGTTTATTAACACGGTGGTAGCCAGGGAGCCCAAACTAGCTGTGGACGAGTTGGGTGATGTGCTTTTGTATTTCAGTTTCATTTACACTGGGAAGAAGGTTGCAGTGTTCATTAACTATTAAAAAACCAGTAATCTAATCAAAACCAACCCTCTAGGCCCCTTTAAAACCCAGTGCATGAAAACAGGTATATCCAGATGGTAGTTCATCACCAGACCACTGTGGATATCTCATAGCCACACGGAATCTCAAATGGCAATGGGCACTTAAACGTGGGCACCTGATGTGCATCCCATGAAGGATGAGCTGACTTTCCACACTGTTCTCCATTGACAAATACTGACCAGATCTCCCTTGATACACGATCTTAGGTACCTCACACCTGTAGACATCAATGTACAGGTGTCTTCTTCTGGATCTGAATCCCACTTGAACTGTGCTGGTGGCCGTGTTGTCATTGGCCATGCTATTGCAGAAGAGACATACTGGGGATGCAAGGCAAACCCAAATGAAGGTTTGCAGCTATCTGGTAATGTGATTGCAGCTTGTAATCAAGGATGAACAAGGATAGCTGTGACCTATCCTCTACCTTGCGAGACTTACAGCAGTGGCAGGTGCAATGATGTAGGTGTCATTCACCAGTATTATCCAGCATCCAGATGCATTTATTTATGGATACATTTAGCCTGGGCTACCAATTCTCTCTTGCTGCACCAGCTAGCCTGACACTAGCTCTGGTCCTTCAGCACAGAGTTTGCTTGCATCTCTGAACTGCAGTGGAAATAAAGTCCCCAGATTGGGCTGAAGAGCTGGGCTCCAGCCACAATGCAGATCTTGTGATCGTGTAACTTGTTATGTCTGCTCAGGTCAAACAGGGAGAGAAGCAGAACTGTCCCTGCTGGGTGTGAAGCACTGGTCAAGAGACGCACAACTGTAATCGGCTCGCTGGTGTGAGATGCGTGACACCAGCATATGGGCTCCATATCTGTATCATGTCAGGTACTGCTATCTGAGCCTTGACTGAACTTATGGGGATGTGCTTTAGTGGCTGCAAAAAAAATACAGGAGTATCTTCTGAAGTTTATTAAAATGTAATTGAACTGTGAGAAATGAAGAGGAAAAAGGAACAGCTTCTTGAACAGAGCAGCCTTGCTGTTCAGGAAAGTAAAAGGAAAGCCCAGAATGGAGTAGAAATATACACAGGGAGACACCCATGCAGATATTTTAAAATAACCATATGGAATGAATGGAGAATGAAACTGCAAAATGAACTGTAAACAGAACAAATTTACATGAGGCTGAACAAAACCAGGGAAGTAAGACTCACTATCTTTATCTTGTGTGAAGGTTTCATTGTGCCTTCAGGATAAAAAGGAGCTTGAAAGGATTATATATCTCAGGAAACACATCTGGCGAACTTCTAATGGTTATGCTAAAGGTAGAAGACATTGCTTATCAAAGCCTAAATAATGTTCTCACTTTCACATATAAAGAGGAATCGTAAAGTCTGGGAGTGGGATTTCCCAAAGCAGGTTCACACTGGAAAAATACCTACTCACTCACTGCTGGGGAGGCTGGGAGCCTACAACTAATTCCGCATCAATTAGACTACTGATCTGCTGTTAATCTATACACAAAGCCTGTGGGTGCACTAATATCCCTTCCTGCTTTGACAGAAATAAAGCAAGATATAGACAAACCCAATAAATTATTGTTTTCCATGCATTGTCTATGCTAGTGATCATAATGAGACTGTTCCTTGGGAAGGTTTGGGATAAATGAGCCAGTCACATTCCCTTTCACTATGGAAATGTCCTAGGGCTGAGAATGTTCTAAGGTGAATTTAGTGCTTATAGAAAATATTATATTGACAGACCTGAAAAATTAAGTCTTTGTTTCCAAAGAGTAGAAGCATGCCTGGTAGAAACAGATTTCCCCGCAATTTCACACCTTTAGGCTGCCAGATGTTCTCTGGAAAATGGGATTTTCCATGTGAGACAGCTCCTGTGCCTCTTGTTAACAGCAAAAGGGACATCCTTGTGTCTTCTGCAGACCCTCCTCAATGGAGCAAGGTGGCAGCCATGCTCCTCACCATAGGGCACCCATGACAGAGAGGACGTATGTGCATACCTGTGCTGACATTCTGCACCTGGGTGATGGTCTCCAGCACCTTCCCCTGGTAAACCTGATTGCACCAGAGCTGCCACTGGTGCCACAGCCTTGTCTCTGTCTCCTCCATCTTCCCTGGTGGCACTGAACCCCACAGGCTGTCTATTTTCTGTCCAGATCTCTTGGTATAGCCCTGCTCTATAATCTCCCTGCTCTCTGTACAAGTTCACAACCATCCTATTTGGTTCAAGCCCGTGACAGATATGCCTCTTCCAGGTTCTCAAGACAATGGCACCAGATCTTGGCTATAAATCTTTTGCCATAGAGCAACCATGCTAGAAGGTGTTACATAATTCTGCTCCAGGTACATGGAGCACAACATGGTTCTTTTTAACATTTACCTGTGGTGTTCCATATTCCCACTCATCTAAGAGTAAAACAGCACCAAAGGGTTTCTCAGGACCCAATGGGCTACCATACCATGTATTTGGCAGGTTTGCCTATACCCCTTGACATTTTGTTAGTCAATTGCCTCAGTGGGTTTAAAAATATTTTAATTGATTCAAATACATTCACAACAATCTTGTAATGGTTTTTAATTGTGTAATTAGTGTAAAGACATATAATCATGTCATTACACTGTGTAATTACAATGTGTAATAATATTGTAGTGCTGTTATACACATCCTTTTTAAACATAGAGGGGAAAAAAAGCATCCACATAACTCAAAAACTGTAAAAGTGAGTCCCAGAGTGTCTGCAAATATTTCCTTACATATATTCCAGTTTTCCTTGTGTAGTCATGGAAGTTTAAATACAGGAATATAAGCTATTGCAAGGCTGCCAGGGAGGCACCAAGTATTTTTGGAAATAAACTCCATTACGTTGTGTGGTGCCAACATGAAATGGTGGTGCTTAGGTGGGGCGTGTCTAAAGGCAGATGTTGAGGAAAGATGAGGGAATTCAGTTGAACATGTGATTATAAAGCACACTTCATTCCTGCATGGATGCCCTCATTGCAAAGGATAATGACACTTTCATCACATGGCCTAACTCTCATTTTCTTATGGTGGAAATGGATGCTGGCCTGACCCAGCTCTCCTTGAGGTCAGTGAAAAAGCTGCCAGTGGCTTTGACAGGACAGGCTGACACTCCCTGCAAGGCTGATCCCACCCTGTGAAAGGCTTTAAGGCTCCTTGTACGTGTGGGAAATCAGTGCCTCACTCGGCTCCCCCCTCCCCTGCTCTGGTAAAGTCAGACATAGTTTCAGGGGTGTAAGGCACTTGGATTCACCTACTTTTCTGAGACAGGGCAATGTGTCTCAAAAAGAAAGAGTTTGTTGCTGTTAAGTTTCATCAGTTCCCAAGTGAATCAGACTATCTATTCTGTGACACTGAAAAGTGTTTTGCAATTCAGAAAATGGGATTAATAGTTAGTAATTACTGACTCGCTTTGAGGAGTTCAGGTGAATGTCTCTAATGCTCATCTACATTTTACTCATTTTAAGAAAAGGATGGTAAATCCTCAAACCAGGCAGATGTTACAGGTTTGCTATGAGATGTTCTTCACCTCCAGCTGTGGAAACAATACTGTAACTGTCACTGGGTTTGTACAGAATTAATGAACAGTTTGCAAAATGTATCACTTCCTTGATAGCTGATGGATGTTAATAATGCCTTATTTAGATTTTGCAGAAGTATTAACCAATTTCATTCATACACTGGCATCACTGTTAACTACAGTGAATACGGTGTTTAATGCAAACAGATGCCAGTGCTGGAAGGCTTCTGTGCAGTTACCTGTGTGGAAAACTCCTCATAATGGTGCCTCAGATGAAATTGCACAGCTGGCTAAAACCTCCTGCAATATGTACAGATCACTTCAGGATGTGACAGTCTTTCCAAAGGGTCTGAGATACTTTGTCAGCAAGCAACTATGCCAACCTAACAGCCTGTTGCCACCAAAAGAAAGTTTGGCTCTCCCTCCATCCTCTCCCTCCTGAACCCACAGACCATGTGTTGTGCAACAACAGTCCATGTGCTGCTGGATCAGGTGGGGTGTTTCTGTGACCTGATCTAATCACTAACACAATAGGAATGTACTCGCTTTTTTGCTCTGTGAGCTCCAACATGCAGCCCAGCAGCCACGAGGCAGGAGGATGGAGCCTGCTCCTGTGGGGAGAGGCTCGAGGTGGGGAAGGCAACTGGACCTCCTTTGTTTGGTGGTGAGCTATTGAATCAGCTCCTATACAACGCACATCACTAGTAAGAGCATCCAGGAGAGCAGCCAAAGCACGCTCCTATGTCACAATACATTCATTGCTAAAAGAGATTATGTATTCTAATGGAGACTAAAAGTGTGTATACAAAAGATAAATAGACTCACAATCTAATATTCTCATTTTAATTCACTTATTAGAATAAAAATCTTACTTTTGTGCTGCTACTGTGTTAGGAAAAAGCTGCTTCTCCTCTCCCCAAAGTGAAAATAATGTGGTTCAGATGAAAAGCCACATTGTCACACATTGAAAATTACTGGTTTCTAACCAATTAATACTTTTTTTGTTACTGAAGAAGATATGGATAGAATGATACATGTTATAATGCTCTTTCAGGCTCTTAAAGCTTGAGTTTTCCAGTGCTATGAAAAAGTCAGCCATGCAGACAGCCTGCAGTGAAATCCAGGTAAATATGTTCAGAGGGAACTCTATTAGTGAGAGCCGCCGACAGAGCATGAGAACCACCAGGGCTGGAGGCACTTCCTGATGGACATGGCAGCGTTTTGTTTAGAACTGCTTGAAAATCGTCAGTTCATCTCCTTTATTGTGACAGCCTCATAACCATGGAAAGACCTATCTGCTGAAGGCAGAGCTGCCTTTTCTGGCTCCTGGCTAAAGTGGCCTGGGCAGTGTTGGATTGATGGTAGATGTTGGTACACAACAGCACATGGCAACTCCATCCCTAACTGATCCAGGGGCAGAAACGGCTGCTCATGGAGAAACCCACTCATTTATTTGCCTGACAAACTGACCTCTCACTGTCTCACCTGATGGAAAACTGCAAGGAAACCACCCTATATTAAATTGGGAGAGTGGGGAAAACTTCTCCCAGCAAATGTTTTATTCATTGAATTTTGCTCCACGATTTATGCCGGTGATTTCTGTGGTAACGGGGTTTGATTTCCACGTTTGCTGTTCATAGCTCAACCTGCTTGTTCTGCTTCTGCTATTCTGAGCTGCTCTGTCTTCTGCTTGCTACTCTTTATTTGTTCTGGAAGAATGGTTCCTAACTTCATGTGGCATTTTTTTCTTTCTCCTGATCAAATATATGAGACTTTCAGGGAAAGGAGAAAAAAATCAAAGATTTCTAACTAGCGAGGTGAAGCCACGCAGAGAAAAACCTCTGCACGATGTGCAACCTTTTTCATTGGACTTTCTCTTTCTTGGAATTTGCTGTGAGTTAGCCGATCTCTGATATGAAAGCTTGTAGCAAACAAAGACTGAGATATCAAAGCAACTACATGAGTTTTATTTGTATGTATCTTGCAGAACACCTCTTACTGCTGATCTCCAGCAGCTCAGGCAGAGCAGTTGCTACAGCACTTGAAG
>NW_010325712.1:0-5781 GCF_000700745.2 Antrostomus carolinensis | reverse complement strand
CTGAACACGCTGATTGATGAGATGCAGTTTTTATTCTGTACAGTACAGATTTGGGGGCTGCTGCTTGCATAAGTGAAAAAACAAAAGCCCTGAGCTGACCAGAGTGAAGAGGAGCCTGGTGCGGCGTTAATGAGAGCGCAGCATTAATGAGAGCAGTGCTCAGCCCCGGCTGGATCCCACCTGGCAGCCAGCAGCGTGGCAGCTGTCTCCCAAGCCGCTCAGCACCGCGTGGAGCAAGTGTCACCTTGTCCCCGTGGACACTGCTGTCCTCCCATCACATCCTAGCCTGCTCGCTGTATATACACACACCTCACCTGCTGTGTTTGCTGGAGAAACACGGGTCAGTTTGGGACACAGAACCATGCTGGGCAGATGCACACCTGCAATGCCGCTTGGCCTTGTCCCTCTGAGCAGGATGAGATATGTGCCGCTCCCTCTTTGGCTCTCCCTTACGCTAGTTGAACAAACCAGCACCTCCTTTCAACTTTCTCTGTTTGATAAATGTTTCATCAGAGTTATTTCTAGCAAATTGTTTTTTACAGTAATATGCACTTTGATAATATCTTCCTCTTGAGGACCTTCAAGCCTTTCAGAAGTGTTAATTTAAAAATCCTTAGAGAAGATGCTGGAGGCAAGCAAATAGTGCTGGAGACTCAGGGGAAACTGAGGAATGGAACAATTATGTGCTTTGCCCAAAATCATAAAGGACTGGAAATAGCCTTTCAACTGCCCACTCCTCTGCTCTGGCCTCAAGGCGAGGACTGACTCTAGCCTCCTCCTGTTCTGCTTTTTGGGTGCTTTTAAGAAAAATACAGTGTTTGTTTTGAATCCAGACAACTGTAGTTATTCCAGCACTGAATTACTTCTCCCTTTCCTGCACCTAACTGTATTTCCTTTGATTGCAGAGGCCTAGACAAGCTCTTGCTTAGGCAGACTGGGCAGCAATGCTGGGGGACACTTGGTGTTTTTTCATCACACAAAATGACACAACTCAGAGAACCCTGCACAGCTGCCTGTGTAGGAAAGGGGGGATGCAGCCACAACAGGGGGTTAATTCTCAGCGTAAGCCCATAAATCCTACACGTCAACAGAGCTCCTTAGCTCAGCCAGTACTGCAATAATGCAGCTACAAGGCTGTGAAGACCTGAGCTAGGCTCTGTCCTCTGTCTGGGTGGGATGCTGTGAGCTTAGGGGATCTATTATCCATTAGTTGATATACACATGGCCAAAGACAAAGTACCCAAAATGCTTCTTTCCAGATGGAAACAGCATCTCAGCAACATCCAGAGGAGGGAAATGACACACAGAAATTGAAATGCAGAGACCAAACCAGCAGCTCAAAGCACATTCACTTGGCACAAGGTGCTGTGCAGATATTAGCTGAGTCCTACCCCAATATGGCTGTGTCAGCTCAGCGCTGTGCTGAGGTGTGTTCCCTCTGGGATCGGTGCTGGTACAGAGCCATGCTGCTGCAGCTGCCTCCAGGCCTGAAGCAAGCAGTGTCCCTCAAGGGCCAGCATCTCCAAACCTGAACACGTTGCCGCAGTGCTGCCTCGACCTCCTTCCCTCCCAAGCTCAGGGAGGTAGGTGCATGGAAGAATATGCTGCTGCAGGTTACGTTTAGACGTTCTTAAAGCTCTCCTAAAACTGCCTCAGTATGCAAGTAATTAGGAAGATTTTTCCACTGGGTACCAACAATTTTGCATTCTGCCCATCTTTTCTTTAGATGCTTTGAACCAGGAGTTATAATCTGACTCCAGGTCGATCTCTAGGTATAGCCAGCTGGAAAGAAGATAATGAGGTTTTTGTTTCAGAAGAAAACTGTCTTCACAGCTTTGTTAGAACATAGATTACAATTCAGATCTTGCTCACACCACTGTGAGGGTTGAAGTAGTTTGTTGCAGTCACAGTAGAAATCAGGTAATGGAGGTTTATCCTGGACGCCCACTCCACTGGTGAAACCCACTCATGCCCCACACTGTCTGTTGGAGGTGCTGGCTGTGGGTTCAACCTAAAAGGTGACTGAAGCCTGGACGGAGCTGCTGGACACAGCAGACTTGGTGCAGCGCCGGCGAGGCTGTGTGCTAACAGCACTTGCTTTTATCTCACGTTTTCCTCAGCCATAACAAGAGAAACGCTGCATCTTCAAAATGCTGAATTTCTTAGACCAGCTCTTCTCTATCTTTTTCTCTTTACAGGAGATTGCTGCTAAGTGTTGATTGACAGTATTTTTGAATATAGCTTTTTGCTTATCTACCAACCACTTATACCGTGGGCACTGCTTGCCTACTGCTCATTAAAAATAGTTAATATCTACTTTCTGGAAGCTAAAAGAAGTTCCTCAGGCATGGCCCATGGCCCATTTAGTGTGTCAGCTGCAGCAAACATCACGGCTTCAATCAGCATTGTGGACTTCATCTCATGAACCCAGCAGCATAAGCCCTGGTAGCATCTGACACATTCAAATTGTGATCTGCAGATGAGAATTGATTATTTTGTATGTGCTGACCTTCAGAAAAGTTTCTTACAGCAGCTGCTGAAATGATAGTATCTCCTAGGAAGATTACTATCAGCAGAGGCAGGTTGGTTGGTTCTACCGTGTTTATCTTTGGCTGAACAAGAGAACAATTTCTCTGAAGCACAGCCTGAGATCTTATCGGCCAGAACTTAATAGGCAGCGCCGGTTCCCTGGCACATTTTGTGAGCTGCCCCCACAGCAAAGCTCTGAGTGAAAGGTATTGGCTATGCCTGTGTTGCAAATATTTTTAAGTATAACTGTTAGGTAAACTACCAATTTTTCAGTTCAGTGGCTGAAGCAAGAAGTGGAAAAAAATAGTTTGGGACTGAATCGAAGCAGAATTTTTACAGTTTCTTTTGAAAAATGGGGTTCCCACTACTTCCTATTGTTTAATTTTCTTTAAAATTAAACCTAAATATTTCATCAAATACTTTGTGAGTTATTTAGGTGCTTGAATAACCTTTTATTGGTCAGTTTTAAATAAGCCTAATGTTGCATGAGCAATACAAGGGATCAGTGAAGCCTGGCTTTCAATGAACAGCATGTGTCCTCCTTTTCCTACGTGGCCAGAGTACAATGACCCAGCTCCTTTGCCACAGCCCCATGACACCTCCATAGCAATACACTGTGTCCTCTTACACTCAGGCACCTTCTGTCTATGATACCCAACTTTCTCATGTCCTCAGATCCTTCACTAGTGCTTCCAGCTCCTTTCACACCCCAGACCCTTCCAGACTCTCATGCTGCCCACATGCTCCAAATGTCTCTTATAGCCTCTCTCCTACAGGACTTTTGGTTTCATTCCACTTTCCCTATTTTTATATATATATATACACACACACACACACATATATATACACACACATATACACATACAGAAATACTTGGAATCTTTCCCATGTACTCTCCCTAACTTTATTTAGCATGACAGATGACTAAGAAACGGCAGGCAGTGCAGCATATCTGAAATGAGATTTGTGCTGACTTGGTCAGCCAAGTGCTGTTAAGCACTGAATCTCTTGGCTTTTCTTTAGTGGGATCACTAGCTAATGCTCTCTTTTTTTTATCCAGCCATTGATCTTCAGAAGACCTCTGGGAGTTTCATATTTTTAAAACGTTAACCTTTTGTTAAATTTTGTTGGAAGTGGGCAATGGGTTTAAAAGTTACTAGGGAGGGGGACTGATAAACCGGTGGGCAGATAAGCAGTGTAATTTCATAAGGAAATTATTTTGATGGGAAAATAAGAAACTTTTGCTTTCAGATATCAAAATGAAATGTATTAGCATAAAAAAAAAAAAAAAATCCAACTAAAGGAAAATGATTAAGGGCCTGGACGCCTTCCTGTGTAATTTTGTTTAGGTGTTCCTGCTCCAGCAGGGGGATTGGACTAGATGATCTTTTGAGGTCCCTTCCAATCCCTAATATTCTGTGATTCTGTGAAAGCATTAAATTCAACAGCCAGCCATTAAAAGGCTTTGTTTCTTGAAATGCTACTGCTCACCAAAATTGTGATTTATAAAAAAGGCTTAATAAATTGGGTTTGTGTTTGTTTGAGCTCTAGCTGGTACACATCATGCCACAAGGAATGATATTGACATTGTTGAAACTGAAGTCAAATTTCTGAATATATTGTTGTTGAGAAAGTGGAGCACAAGGAAATATAACAATCAGAAAAGTCATCCTTGCCACCAGCTCTGAAAGTATGTGAATTTAACTCCAGAACTTGGTCACGTTGCAAATCTAAATAGGAAATTACAGTTCTGTTACTTGTGTTATCCGAATGCGCAGTGCATCATGCAAACGTATGACCTGCTACTGTAGTGTGAAGACTGGTTTGCCTGTCATCATCTTTTTAAAAGCAACAATACTAATGCAGTCCTGGAAGGATGGGCAGGTCAGTCATTCATTGCTTTAAGGCACAAATTCTTTCTTAAAATGAGAATGCAAGTTAAAAATCAGATTATCCAAATGGGAGAGCAGAGCACAGAAAGAGGACTATTTTTATCTTAAATACCTCATTATGTTCATTGGGAATTGGGAGCTAATCTGTCACTAGAAAATGGGCAGACAAAGCAAAATCGTAATCACTGGAGACTAAATTTCTTGGAAATTTAGAGAAAGAAGTGTCAAATACTAGGTTAATTCACTTTACTAATACAACAGGATTCAAATGCTGAGGTAGAGTGGGAATGAAAAGGGATTGCTGTATTTTCCAAGGCAGACACAAGCCATTGAAAGCTGACCCTTGACTCTACCATACAGCCCTGCCAAAATACATCAGCTCTCTCCTAACATATTCACACTGCACCCATCTCCATCACGTACCCAATCTGCAAGGACAGTCCTGTCAGGAGCAAGCAGTCACCATTCTTCAGAAGCAACCTCACTTTTTGAGTGCATGATATTTGATACTGACAATCCAATTTGCAGAGATTTGACAGGCATGTCTAGGTAAGTTCCAATTCTGGAATTAGGTATTAGATAGCAAAAGTGAGGAGTCCAGCAATGAAGGCATCCAAAGGTAGATATGCTCTCCATTTATTTCTGAGTCTTCCTAGTTAGAATGTGTGTTAGTACAGGGCTAAGATATAAGTGGATTTTTGTTATTGGCATCGGTCTATCAGCTGAGCAGAAACTAACTTTTTTTTACATACTTCAGTCATCACTCATCCTCCAGATTCAGTTTTCAGTCAATTTTCATCAAATATGCGCTATACTTGAGTCAGTGATCTAGAAATGAAAAGTGCCGAGTACCTCAAACTGTCAAAGCTAGCCAGTTCACAAATTCCATACCTAGAAAAAAGGCACAAAACATTAACTAGACTGGACAAGTGATGAATTGCTGCATTCTTTTCCTGTTAAAAAAATGGAATTGGTCAATGTAGTGGGCTTTGATTTGAGTGATAGCTATAACAGCCCATATATACTTATTATATGATAACATTCACCTCCTCTTCCCAAGCAGGCTAAGAATGACAATATCATTTATAATGCTTTTACTGTTAGAGTTTAGAAAGTAATACTAGATATACATTAAAAAAAAAAAAAAAAAGAAAAAAAATCCCATTTGCTTTTTGTTTTTTGTCTGCTTAAATAATTATATAATCTTTTTTCTACAATTATGAAAATATAAATTGAGAAAACACCTAGGTCTGGAATTATGAAAGTTGAAGGTCTGAAATAAAAGTGAAATAAAGAGATTTGCTAAGGAAATGGGATACAAATACATGCTTGTCGCGGTGGGAAGACTCGAGCACTCAAT